>NW_021636715.1:0-48770 GCF_004799145.2 Neltuma alba
CAAAAGTGCTCTACTTTTGAAGCCCTTTCTGGTTTTGTATGGAGAGCTCGTACTGAAGCCTTGAAGATGAAACCTAATCAACAAACCAAGCTTCTCTTTGCTGTTAATGGACGGTCAAGATTCGTTCCTCCATTACCAGAAGGCTACTTTGGAAACGCCATACTATTCACACATTCACTGTGTGAGGCTGGTGAGTTGCTGAAGAATCCTCTATCATTCGCAGTTGGGTTGGTTCAGAAGGCCATTGATTTGGTTTCAGATAGGTATTTGAGATCAGCTATAGATTACTTTGAGACGACAAGAGCGAGGCCTTCCTTAACAGCCACGCTTTTGATTACAACTTGGACTAGGTTGTCTTTCCAGACCACAGATTTTGGATGGGGACAGCCTCTGTGTTCTGGGCCTGTCACCTTGCCTGAGAAAGAGGTTGCCTTGTTCCTCTCTCATGGGGGAGAGAGGAAGAACATAAATGTTCTTCTGGGTTTGCGTGCTTCTGCCATGGAAGAGTTTGAAGCCCTGATGAGGCAGTTATGAAAATCTTTCAACGATTATTACTCATTAATTTGCTTTATTTGTGTTCCACGTCCAATATGTTTAATTAATTAATCCTATGTCTGTGTCTGCTCTATAAATTAATGTTCTGTTGATATTGTTGTTAATTATTGAGAAATAATCTTGTTCTTAAGTTTCTTTATTGTTGAATGTTCGTCTTGAATTTGGAACACAGAGCTTTTTTCAATTATTATTTGGCATACTTTCAACTACATCATAATCAATGGTTTGAAGTCAATATACAACTCTAATATACCAGGTAAATATGTGGGCATTTAATAATTTGTAAATATTTCATTAACTTTCATAAAATATCTTTATTTCACATCATGTAATTGGATAAGGCGAAAGCATACATTTAATTATTTAACTTTATACAACATTTCAATTTGCTTTCTTAACTTTAAAAAACATATATTTAGTGCTGTAATCCTAAAATAGTTATGTTTATACTTTTTAAATTTAAAGAACTAAAGTGAAATTTTCTACAAAATTAAAGGACTAAATGTATACTTTAGCTAATTAGATAATTAATTCCACCATATCATTATTCTCTGTTGTGTGCCAAGAAAAGAAATTGTAGAACAAAGAAATCAATTATTAATCTTAAAGTTGACATCAAAGCTACAATAAAGAGGAGAGTATAAAAAATAATAAAATGATGAAAATACTCAAAGAAAAGAACTTTTCCATAATATGAGGATGTGGATACAATGAGACTGAATCATTACTTCCTACTATAACGTTACAGAAACAATACACACTCTATTAATATATGCTGCACTTACTCGTCCCTAGTAATTCTATAATTCTATATACATTAATTTCTTATAAATGAAAAAGAGAAGCCATCTGCTTAAATTTCTATCCAGCTTCAGCCTAAGCCTGCATAAATTCAAAAAGTAATGCCATTTAGGAAGTTAGCATTGATAGGGTTAGTTGAAGAATATAGAGCCATTGAAGTGAATAGATACATGATAATGGGTCTCGCTTCTAATATGTGGGTGTCATAAAAATGGCGCGATTATCATGTGTCTATATCTCTTTCTTCACTTTTAAGTAAGGTCACTTTAAAGGATCACAAAATAATAAAACGAATTAATACATCAATGCTAATAAAGTTGGAACACAAAGTACCGGTACCATACAGATAGTATCAGCACATGAGTTTAACATTACTAACCTCATGTACACTTATCTTTAGAAGATCCAAATAATGAATTAAAACAAATTTAGTCCTTAACTTATTAAAGAGTACATACCTTATTATCTTGAATGCTTTCTTAGTCAGTGTAAAAGAATGCCTGTGACAGTATATTTGCTCCACTATGTCTTTGAACTTCCAACAAAATGTCTTTTTCCAGGTCAAAACTTGTGGCAGCATCCATCAGTGCCAACATTTCATCTCTCTTGAAAAGTGTGCATTGCCTGCCGCATTTGCAATTCTGAGTCTCAATTTCTGTATAGCAAAATAAAAAGATGAAGAAAAGATTCATGAAGTTCAGATAAGGACATAATTTGATGCAAATCAAACCGCAATAGATATATATCTTAAATCATCTGCATGCCAGACTGTAATTAGAAAGGATCACTTCAATTTAAATGCTTAAACTATTAAGTGAAGAGTTATAAACAGGTTAAGCATTAACTTTCTCATCAATAGTGAAAGCAACTAATATGACTATTAAGCAAATGACAATAATGATATCTTACCATCATGGGAAATACAAATGGGATGAGTAAAGCAGTACTTGCAGAGCAAGAAAGCCACATAACAGTCTCTACAGCAGAGGCTGCATACCACAGTACCAAGAAAATTTGAAGAACTTGAATACTTTATTGAACTCTCCAGTCTTGAAAGAGCCTCGTCGTAAAATCGCATGAGCTGCATAAAAGATAGCTTAGTAGCATGGTCGGATTCCAAATTGAGTTGTTATTTGAACCTTTGAGATTTGGGGCCTTGTAAATTAGCATTGCCTCATTACAAAGAAGTTCCTCAAAGGGAATCATAGGCATCTTTCCAAGATGTGCATAACGCCTTGTAGCTTCAGCCCCTAATGGAAACCAATCACTCACTGCAAAGTTTACTGCTTCTCCACAGTTGAATCCTGAACCAACAAGAATCCAATCCAATAAATATAAATATATACATTGAAACCTACATAATGCGTAATTAACTTGGGTTTTCTTGTCTTGGATATGATTCTAGCACCATTGTGCTAAAGCTCAGTTAGGGGATTTGGGATTTTGTGATAAAACAGGCAGAGTGATTTAGATCCTCTGAAGTTAGAAGCTTGTGAAGTACTTTTAAAGTATGAAAGAAATAAAAAGAAAACGGAGAGTGGGTGGAAAGGAGAAAGTGAGCTTCATACACATTCTCACTTCTTATGTGATTGTCTCCCATTCTCTCTCACTTCAAAGACCATGCTACTATCAATGCACAGAAAGATAGGGATTGGTACCATGACTAAATCCAGCATGATATGCTTTAGGAAAGGTGATGACAAACTCCCCAGGCTTCTGCACAGCCTTATAAACTGGCACACCATGCTGGAGCAACACATTTGGAGAAAACATGGTTGTTTTATGAGAAAGAGCTTCAAAGGCACCAGCCTTTCCATCATGTTTTGATAAAATCTTATAGTGGAACACCTGATCCAAGGCAACCTCTTCAAATTGAGAGGCCGCACAGCTGGGAACGCCATACCAAGTTTTGTTTGCTCCTGAGTGATGGTAGTTAATGCTACAAAAGGATTAAAACATATAAGAGCTAGGTGCAGTAAAATAGTAGATGAACATAAACATCAGAGTAATAGTTTTGAGAATTACCTGTACAAATAGTGATCTTCTACATGCCATGCAAACATACTGAATAGCATTCCAATATAAAGCATAGGGTCAGTTATTCCCTACCCAAAAAAAGAAACGTTGCCATGAGGTTTATAATAATCACTCCGAAAACAGTGTTCAAATTTTTATTGAGATTATGTTTAAAGATTGCTCTCTTACTGGAATGTCTCGGTCAATGAACCGCAGTGTAGATTTCTGCAGCCGCGAGAAATTCTGGGATTGAAGAAAAAAAGAAAGTTTTATTTTCACAACACAATGATCAGTCTGAATTTGTTAACAATTAACAGAAGCATATTATAGAGAACAAATGGGAAAAGTAGTGTCTTAAAAACTACCTTCAAATTCCATTTGCTTTTTGCAAGCTTGTCATTAGGATCACATGAAAAAGCACTACCTTCAACATTGACTCCATACTCAACTGTTCCCGTCTCTCCATGCTCCATCTCATGCCAGAATAACTTTTCCACATATGAAGAAGGAAGATTTCCTGAACTGTAAAACCTACTGAGAAAGGCCTTGTTTGCCAAAGTCTCGAAATCACGGTAAGTGTATTTTCTGATGGAAACAATATTATTCAGCAGTTGAACAATGTCAATTGAATCATAATCCTAGAATTATAGTCATAATGCATTTTCTTACCTGCCTCTGAAAGAATAGGTTGTTTCATTGTCCTCATTTAATTCAGAAAACCGAAGAGGTTGTACAATAGTTTCAAACTTGAAATTTTCTCTCTCTTTCGTTAAGACAACAGCAGCTGGAATAGAGGCATTTAGAGGAGAAACAATTTTGCATATTCCTGAAACATTTAAATGAAGATTTATCATTAGAAATATGCTATTTGTTCTATGAGAGTGTTATGAGAATCAAACCATATGCAATGTCAAAGAAAAATGTTCATGGTCATTTGCTTCTAATAGATCAATGACATTGCATGAGCAGGATACAGAAAAGGCCCGTATGCTCGGTTGTTGCGGAAAATTCCTCATGAACATTACTATAAGGGTAAACTATACATAACTCTGTAAACTTTAGATTAGATATTAATAACTTCCCTTACCTCCAAAACTTGACAAGGAAACTCCATGTACTTTTAAAATTATACAAATAACTCCCTTATTGTTAATTTGCCTATTCTATAACATGACAGAGAATTTATCTGCACAGGATTTAAATTTAGGATAATCACATGCAGACATGCTCATAACCCAATGTTTAATGAATTAATGGAGTACATGGTCGCATATCATGCTCCATTATTAAGATAGAGGGTTAATTAATGGAAGGGGATTGTCTTCACAAAATTGGAAATTTAGGAAGATTCTTGATCAAATTTTAAATATCGTGAGAGTTATTTGTGCACAACTCAAAATTCAAGGGGATTTTATGCAACTTAGCTTTAATATAAAGAAGAACGAAGGACTAAAGCCAGTTCATGAACATATTAAAAAGCTAAAAATAATAAACAACAGGAAATATGACTTTGATCACTTATACCGTATTTTTGTGCCTGAGGAACAATCTTCTGCAGATAAACTAAAGGATCCTCAAACTCCTGCTCTGATGGGCAGAAAACAGGACATTCTAGAATCTTATTGACCCATTCTTGTTCTGCCAAGTCTACTTTGCTCAGTTTGCTCAACATATCTTTGCCTGTTGTGTCCTTTTCTCTTCCACATCCAGACACTTCAACTGCTCTTGTTTTGTTTGATTTCTTCATTTCACTAGAATCTGATGCCTCTGATGTGACACCAGACTCCATCCTTCGTAGCCTCCTGTGCATTCTTTCTGTTATTTCCAGTTATTCCCGAAATTTTCTTCTTGTCCAATGTTAGGTTCTGTAGAAGAGAGAATAAGAATGGGGAGGGGAAAGAACAGATGAAAAGTTAGAAGAAAGATGAGAGGGAGAGAGAGCCTAGAACCGGTATCTGAAATCCTAGGAGATGAGAAGAGGGCAATTCCTGAATAATATACTTTCATTCATGTCTCCAAGACTAATACATATGATGTCTAAATGGGCTGGTAGGATAAGACATAAAATAACTGACGATGACCTCCTATAACTGAAGATAACTGATAATAACTACTCCCACGTTGAACTGAGAAAAACTAACACGTGTATTAACTTCCCTCAATTCATAAACTACCCTTTATTCTTGCTCTTTCCCCTAGAATACACCTGAAACTGACGTGGGACCCTATCATCCAACCTGGTGGAATATGAAAAAGAAAATTGGAGGACAAATCAGTATCAATATCAATATGAAAAATAAAATCCATATCAAGTGTTTCTAATAATGAGATACGAACATTGAGACTTATTTCTTATACTCGGTGCAATAAATATGAAATTGTGTCTAATTAAGCTAAAAGCTATGTATCCAAGTTCAGCCAAAATACAAAAATGTTAAGAACATAATTTTGTAGATTTGTCGAAGAAATGGAATGGAGTATGACTATGTCTATTACCCTACAAACCTTTGCTCTATTTACATGACATCTGCCAGTTTTATTATTTTTGTTCTCTGATTGCATACAACAGCCGTAAATTGAGATTCTTCTAAACTGGATTACCTGCCGGTATCGTATACCTCATATATCGCCCCTTTCAAAGGGCGAAAGAAATATTTATTTTGCACCACATAAAACATTAAAAAAATAGGGGGGTTGAAATCTAGGATAAACCCGTTAAAGATCATATTCACGATTCATGAAAAACTTCACAATATAGGCTTGGCTCAATCGCCCAAAAAGAACCAAAAAACTAGGTACATGGAAAGGCAAAACCATGAAAACTATAAAGACATTTATACATATTTCGTAGTTTTCGTATCGAGTGAGGATTTATTTTCTTGATCCATTGATTGCTTCGCAACAGTACTTAGTTTCACTGTACTCTAAATAAGATCACTAATGATAAGCATTTCAAAGTTAAAGAATCAATATCAGTATATATAACAAAAAATTTATAGTAAACCTCTTTATTTACTTATACGTCATGAATAATGGGGCATATGTGCTAAAATTCCACTTGTTTAGTTAAACAAATTTTGTAGTAAACAAATCATATAAGTATTGCTATCACTAGATGAATATGCATTATGTCCATATATAATAGAGACAAATAAGAATATTCGATACATTCAACATACATATTATCACAACATGACAACTCGGGAAGTAGTTTTTTTCATGTTTCCAACTATATATGCAATGATTCACATATCAGTAAAAGTCAACTTTTTCTCAGTTGTAATGCAAGGCGGACTATAACGGTCTATATGATTCAATTACACAGTAAATCGAAAGCAATTCAAAAGTCGTTTCGTGTTCATGTTCAAGACGTGTGTGGCACTTGTATTAAACAAAGTTCATCATTTTATGGCGCTTGAGTTGTTGTCCATAATAGAGACAAATAAACAAACACTTACAAAACTCTGCAAAGGGAACAAATTAAACGAAGAGATTGTATTCATTAAAAAGCCAACTATATGGAGACAAATCTTGCATCACAGAACCACAAGAATTTGACAGTAGTGTTGTTTCTAACACAAAAATGGGTACAAAATCAAACAAGAAGAAAAGAGAAGAAATTTCAGAATTCAAATCCTGTTCTTTTTTACCATCCCAAGAGCACAAGACAAACTATGATTATAAGCCTTTAAAACTCGCAATGTGTTACACAAACCCTCGTTTAAATTTCCTCTTTTAGCATTTAGAAGAAAGCAACAGATACAAGAAGACCAAAAAAGGAAGTAACACTGAGTATAAAATCAGGGAGGAGAGCGGTATATACTTTCCGATAGTGATGATCAGAAACTTTCTCGTGCTTTCTTCGCATCCAAATAGAAGTACAGAAACTGGACGAAGAAGCAAATGAACCAGCGAATGATTTGCTTCCTAGAAAGATAAAAGATAGAATCTGAGAAAAATTAGGAAAGTTTGAGCAATGTGAGAGATTAAGAGGAATCATTGTGAGGAGTGTGATAATACCGTTTAACTCTTTCGATTCAGGCGGTTACTTGTATGTGACTTTTTGGCGCGTGATTAAGAAGTTTGGCCCTGCAAGACACGTGGCGATATCGCAGTGGGTAAGTCCATGACGGTATATGCGGATGCGATGCACTTAATCGATCATAGCCGTTAGGTCAATGAGTAATAAACCTTCCAAAATCCAAGCAGACTTAAATCGGTTTGAATACATTTCCTCCTTTGTCGTTAAATCGATTCGGACAAAAATATGATTAAGAATATTACCGTGTCCAGAAATTTATTAGAACGAAAATGTTTAAGAAAAATAAAATATAAAGATACGAGTCATTTCATTTAATTTGACTATAATAAAAGGACGTTGTTATGATCATGTTTTTCCTCAAAATTAAAAATAACATCGCTCAAAGTTACAAGTAAATGTTTTTTAAAAATAACTTTATAAATTTAAAGTCGTTGAATATAATTCTCCATATATCAAATATCTCAAGTCAAGAATTTATTTTAAAAAAAATAATTGATTCAAGACCGTATTGGTGATGCATTATCCTAACATTATTTGTATGAAATATCAACGATGCTATGGGCTAAAAAAAAATACTTATCGGATTCTAAATATAAAATCCTTATATAATGCATATAAGGGTCTTATATTTAGGATCGAAGAAGTACCAAGGATGCTAAATTATTATTGGCCAAAAGGAAATCTAAATTATTGAGTCCCTTCTCTTTTTTATAAGTTTAAACTTGTGAGTTTAATAATCTTGTTCACAATTTATTTGAATGAAATTAAAACGAGTATTTTTATGTTTAATGAAAAAAAAACTCTTTTCACATATTCATCATATATAAAATAAATTACTTCTCCCTCAATTAATCAATCAATCGTGTATTTATTTATTCTTTTTAATGGCAAAGTTGTTATTATTATTGTTATTAATTCGTAACGTAATTCGAGAAGAAATTTCCGGCGTTTGAGATATGAGTCGCATTATCTTTACTAGTATCTCTTTTCATTAATGAAAATTAAGGGAATTTCATTTCTAAGAAAATAAAAGAAGTTACAATCAAATGTACAAAATTACATGAGATCAAAATGACGAGAAGTACCTGGAGTATGTCCCAACGAGAGTTCTTCGTTAAAGTTCTTTTAAACCATAGGCAGATCCCCACTTTCCTAATCTATATTCTGATAAAGGGCAAAATTTATCAATGTTGTATATTTAGCGTAACTTACCTAATTGATGAACTACACATCAGTAGATGTTTAAAGGGACATTTGGTAAAAAAAAAAAAAAATCTCTGTTTGAAAAACTCAATCGGCTAAAAAGACTTAAAGGGTGTTTGGGTAGCATTAGAAGTACTTTTGAAAAGCACTTTTCTGCAAATCGAGATAAACTCTTTCACATATTTACTTCGTATACCGTAAAAGCACTTTTAAAATCATAATTTTGATTCCATCCAAACACTCCTTTAAATTCAAGCACGTGTAATTATAACCTGTATGTGAGTGTAACTTTTCTTTTATTATATGCAAATAACTTTCATACTAATGATTATTACACATCATTAATAAGATATTGTACATCACGGATTATAGTTACATTCATTTATTTATTTATTTATTAGTTAACTAAGCTTTCAAATGAGGAGTTTTAACCAAATTTTCCATATTTAAATGGTTATATTGACATCTCGTGGTGTATGAGACACCAATCATTTTTTAAGGCTTTTTAAAATGTAAATTTATAATTTTAAATTTTCTTTACGGGGAATAATGAATTCATGACCTATGGTATAAAACAAAATTTGAATGACCATATTTAAAAAGTTTTAAATTTTTAATTTTTTAAAATTATGAAATGCATTTTTTAAAGATGGTAGCCAACAAAATTATATTT
Organism: Neltuma alba; assembly: GCF_004799145.2. Lineage (NCBI taxonomy): Eukaryota > Viridiplantae > Streptophyta > Magnoliopsida > Fabales > Fabaceae > Neltuma > Neltuma alba. The sequence goes on from NW_021636715.1 coordinate 9,291, forward strand.
AAATTTGTGAAAAATCTGAGGTTAATTTTTTTATATCCATTATATTAAATTCTCCAATTACACATAGCATGTGTCTTTTTTTATTTCATGTAAATTTATAATGAAATACTACTTCTCTCATCCTATTTATAAGTCATTTCCAACATGTTTCATAAATACCAAGAAAAATCTTAAATTTCAAACCCTTATTTAAAATTCAACAACTTTTTAACTTTATTCTTATTTAATATACACCATAATTCATGTAAAGAAAGTCAATAATAATAAATAAAGAGTAAAATTGTACATTCACTCAAAAAATTTCTTTCAGTGCTTTATAAATAAGATCAAAAAAGTCTTTTCTCTATCCTGTAAATAGGACCAGAAGAGTAACATTTTAAAAATAGGATACATGATCATGTATGATTGTAAAACTTGATGGATATAAAAAATTTGATGCAACTATTGTGCTTAATTTTACATTAGGCTAAATCACAAACAATATAATTCTTTAAATTTTATGTGATGTCTCTCATCTTTTTAAAATTTATAATAATTCTCGTAAATTTTTACATTTGTGTAGCTAGCTCTTCCGTGAGTAGTTGTATTCATCACTTATTTATACATAACATGTAACTCAAAGTTTGTATATATAAGTTATATTTATACAAAAATAAAATTTAGGAAAATATATAATTGATGGTCGAGATTATTCACACAAAGTTAAAATGACTTAATGTAAGTTATAATAATGATAAGTAACTTAAATAATAAGAGCCAAGAGAGTTATTTATAGTCTTGGTTCAAAATTTAGAAAAAGTTTTGTATGATTTAGCCTTTTATGTTAGGATTAAAGTGCAAATTTATCCTAAAATTTTTTGCCTAAGAGTGTTGGGCATCTAAAATTTTTTGTGTGCAAATTTGTCCAAAAATTTTAATATTATAAGGATATTATTCTTTATTGTTAAAAAAACTAATACTCATCATTAAAATAGTGACATTTACCGTAGCATTTTTAACGTTAGCAACAGTGCCACGATTTTAGTTAAATTCAAGGGGAAATTTGCATTATCTCATGCATAACATAGTATAAATAAACCTTAAAACATAATAAATCTTCTCTTTGTAGTTTTGAAAATCTCGACAGTACGCATGACGGCATAAGCAGCGAGCACATACTGGATCCATATTCATTAATCACACATTGTTTTTTCATTAATTACTGATTTTTTTTTTTGGGGCCAGCGACATTAATCACTGGTTTATGTGAATACTAAACGGTCAAACCTGATAAATATACTACCATCATCGCCTAGAAAAACTGCACGTAGTGTTCAGATCCGAGAATCAAGCTACACAGAGAAAGCGAGTTGTTATAGACTTTGATAATTCCTCAAATGTTTTTCTTACCATTTGATTATTCTCAGAAACTCTGAATTTTTCTCCGGAAAACGGACCCTTACCACCAAGAAAATCAATCAATGAAGTGCAAAACACATTGATTAATCATCGATCGGTCTCGGTCTCAAAATCATCGGATCAGGAATGAGCTCAAACAAACAACCGGTGAAACTGGACGACGAGCAGCTGGCGGAGTTGCGAGAGATTTTCCGATCGTTTGACCGGAACAAGGACGGAAGCTTGACGCAGCTCGAGCTAGGGTCGTTGCTCCGGTCGCTGGGTTTGAAGCCGAGCGAGGACCAGCTGGAGGCGTTGATCCAGAAGGCCGACAGGAACAGCAACGGCATGGTGGAGTTCTCCGAGTTCGTCGCCATGGTCGAGCCGGATCTCATCCACGCTCACAGCCCCTACACGGAGGACCAACTCCGCCAGATCTTCCGGATGTTCGACCGCGACGGCAACGGCTACATCACGGCCGCCGAACTCGCACATTCCATGGCCAAGTTGGGCCACGCCCTCACGGCGGAGGAGCTCACCGGAATGATCAAAGAGGCTGATACCGACGGCGACGGTTGCATTAACTTTCAAGAATTCGCTCAGGCAATCACTTCTGCCGCCTTCAACAATTCTTGGGGCTGATAATCAAAATCGCATCACTTCTCTCATAAAAGTTCTCACAGCTCCTTCAAATATCAAGCTACCTGTTCATATTATTTTCATTTTATCAATGAGGGTATAGTTTAGCATAATAGAATCATTTTTAAGTACAAAATTCGAACTTGTGAAAGTGCTATACATGTCAAGGTTAAAGTAAAAATTTATCCAAACAAATTATCTCACTCAAGAATTGTTAGGCATCTGAAATTTTTTTAGGTGCAAAATGGTCCTGGAAATTTAGAATCATAATAATGTTATTTCTTACCATTTAAAATATGTAATAGTTAACGATACTATTTTAATAGTTAATGTTAAGTTTCTAACAGTATGGGACAAGTATTACTACGATTTCAAACTTTTAGGATAAATTCGCATTTAAAAAAAATTCTTGAGTGCCCAAAGCTCTAAGCGAAAACTACATATCTGTACATTAACTTATATTTAATACAAGTATACATTTCACAATCATGTTGTTAACAAGCAATGCAATTGATACTGCTTTGTTCTTAAAATTCAAAATACAGATTACAGGAAATTTTTCTTAAGACGTACTCAACTTATGTTTGGGTTCAACTCTTGGGAATCCAATAAGTCCTTTTGGTATGTTACCTTTGCCCAAATGCTGTTTGGGTGCTTATTTTCTGATTTGAAAGTCTATTTGAAGGGCTAGAGATTTTGGAGGTTTTTTGTTACTGTACTAGTGTTATATCAACTATTGCAAGACGCAATATAATTATGGTTAGAGCAAATTACAAATAAAGACCCCTCAATATATAAAATGGCAATTAGGGACCCTAAATTTGAGAAATTGCTCACAAGGACCCGGTCCCAATTTGCAATTATGAAATCATGGCCAAATTACCAAAATACCCCTCTTTAATTTTTTTTTTTAAAAAGAACACCATTGCCTCGCCAGAATCCGGCCGCCGGCACCGGAGCTCTGATGCCGACGGCCGGATTCCGGCCATTGCCGGCGGCCTTCCTTTTGTTTTTTTTTGAAACTGTTTTTTTTTTAAATTGGGGGGAAGTGAGGTTGGGGGGATTTGATTCCCCAACCTAATGCTTTTCAAAATTAGGAATGACCATCGAGTCAACAAATTTTTGCTAACATTATAATACAAAAAAAAAAATAAGTTAACTCATTTACTCTTGTTCCAGGTGATAACAACAATACATTTAGAAATAACAAGTTCTGATTGTAAAATAACACGTCTGGAATGAAAATTTAACAATATGTTTTTTTTATAACAACAAATTTTGTTGCAGGTGATAACAACAAAACATTTGAAAATAACAAGTTCTGATTATAAAATAACAAGTCTGGGATTAAAATTTAACAACACGTTTTTTTTATAACAACACACTCTGTTTCAGGTGATAACAACAATACATTTGGAAATAACAAGTTCTGATTATAAAATAACTAGTTTGGAATTAAAATTTAACAGCACCTTTTTTTTTTATATAACAACACATTTTATTCCAAGTGATAATAACAATACATTTGAAAATAACAAGTTCTGATTATAAAATAAGAAATCTGGAATTAAAATTTAACAACACTTTTTTTTATAACAATTAATTATTTTATACTTTTGAAAAATAAATTATTTATAACTTATAAAAAGTATTTTAATCTATTTAATTTGCTAAAAAAATAATTTTTATCTCCAATTTATAATCAGAACTTGAAGTGTAATTTATTATAGATTAAAAATACTTTTTTATTGTTCAAATTTATAAATAAAATTTAGGGAAAATGACAACACACTTTTTTAATTTTTTTTAAAAAATTTTTAATCTATATATCTATACAACTCATTATAAATCAAACTACTTTTTATAAATTATAAATAGTACAATTTATTGTAGATTGAAAATACTTTTTGATTGCTTAAATTTATAAATGAAATTTATCTCTAATTTATAATTAAAAATACTATTTTATTCTTTAAATATAAAAACTATTTTTAATATTTAAAGAATGAAATAATAAATTATACTATAATATTTAAATACTTAATAATAAATTTTAATATTTAAAGAATGAAATAATATAAAAATTTATACTATGATTTATAGATTAAAAATAATTAATACTTAATTATAAATGCTTTATAATTTATAAGAAGTAGTTTGATTTATAATGAGTTGTATAGATATATAGATTAAAAATTATTTTTTAGAAAAAAAATAAATATATTAAAAATATTTTTATAAGTTATAAATAATTTATTTTCCAAAATCATAATATAAATAATTTTCTAAAAAAACGTGTTGTTAAATTTTAATTCCAGACTTGTTATTTTATAATCAGAACTTGTTATTTTCAAATGTATTGTTGTTATCACCTGTAACAAAATTTGTTGTTATAAAAAAAACATATTGTTAAATTTTCATTCCAGACGTGTTATTTTACAATCAGAACTTGTTATTTCTAAATATATTGTTGTTATCACCTGGAACAAGAGTAAATGAGTTAACTTATATTTTTTTTGTATTATAATGTTAGTAAAAATTTGTTGGCTCGATGGTCATTTCTAATTTTGGGAAGCATAAGTTGGGGGATAAAAAAAAAACAGTTTCAAAAAAAAAAAAACAAAGGAAGGCTGCCGGCAATGGCCGGAATCCGGCCGCCGGCATCGGAGCTCCGATGCCGGTGGTGGTGTTCTTTTTTTTAAAAAAAATTAAAGAGAGGTATTTTGGTAATTTGGCCATGATTTCATAATTGCAAATTGGGACCGGGTCCTTGTGAGTAATTTCTCAAATTCAGGGTCCCTGATTGCTATTTTATATATTGAGAGGTCTTTATTTACAATTTTTCCTTATGGTTATCATCCCTTTCAATTTATTATAAACTCAACTAGAAGAATTTTGCACAGGAATTGACATGTTGATCTTAACTTTTTGTATGAAGAGGAAAATAGAGAAGCTGATTTTTTTGGCTAGGTTGGCTTATAAGCAAATTTTTTACTTTAATCTACTTTTTTTTTTTTACCATCTACCCTTTTTTGGAGGTGAATAATGTTGATTTGTAGTTTTCTTCTATTTGTATTTTTTTCAACATGGAATGATCTGTTTCCTGCTTTCATTAAAAAAAAAAATTAACTCCCTTTTTGTCAATGTTGCCCCTTACTTTCATTAAAAACAAACATATATTTTTTAAAAAAATCTTTAGTTGGATTGTAATGCTAACTGTACCTTTTTTTTTTGGCACAACTCTAATTTGTACTTTGAATTGATTGTGGAAAAACAATTTTACATACTCATCCGGTCCTTAATATAAGACCTATTTAACTAATTTGATTAGATTAAGGAAGTTAGGTAAGTTAGTTAATTATAAGAAAAGTGACATATTTTTCCTAAAACACCACAATCATCTTTCTTACTACCACATCTCCCTCTTCTACTTGATTATGGTTAAGGAAGTATCCATAGGGATAATTTAGAGAAAACTGATAAATATGAAAAATGGTTCTTATATTTAGGACTAAAACTACCTTAAGAATTGGGTCCTATATTAAGGACCGGAGGAGTATTAGAAAAGTTTTATTTCATAAAGTGTAAAAATAATTTTTAAAGTTAAAACAAAATCACCGCCAAAATGTTTCTTTTTGTTTTTTTTAAAGTACATGTATCTTTTTATTGGAAGTATTATAAATATACTGAATGTAGGTATCTATCTCAATGAAGATTTATATATTAGTTTATCATATTATAAGATATTAATTTTTTTTTTTTTGCTAGACTCAACTTCTGTTTAATTGAATTTTTTTTTAATCCAATCTCTCTTTGGTCTAGATGATCGAACTTAGATTCACCAATTTCAGGCCTATTGTTGAATGTTGAAATGAGGATCTCGTTCAAAGCTTGCCGGGCCAACCATTTTTATTTAAACCCATTCGTATTAAACTAATAAATGAGTTATTTGATCAAACCCATAAGCTCATCCAATTAATGAGCAATTGGATTAATTCAATAAACTATCATTCATTTTCATTTTAAATAACAGAGTTTTCTCTAGCACTCACTTTTTCTCTGACTTGGGCTTTCTTAATAAGAAGGATTCTTCCCTTGTGTTGTTGGTAATGGATAGAATTATAGAAATCCATAGTGATTTAACTAGACTTAAAATTAAAAAAGAACTTACAAAGTATTACAACATATTCAAAAATAATAAACCATAATGCATAATATTAAAAAAAAAAATCCATGATAACCAAAGGGAGCATTATTTAATGCTTGTTTTGGATGGCTTTTAATTGGCCAAAACTATAGTTTGTAACCCTTAAAAGCTAGTTGGAAGTTAAAAAAAATAATCGGATGAAAGTTATATTTGCTAATGGCTTTTTCTTCAAAACTCTAGTTAATTTTAAAGCTGATTCTTGTAGCTTTACCCGCAAATGGAAATCAATATATCCATGGAGTTTTTACGTATTAATCACCTGATATACTCAAAACTAGTCAAAATCTGTTTGGATAAATTTTACAAAATTGAAGTCACCATAAATTACAATTTACAAATTGAAATTGGGCTAAAAGCAACGGTAATATTATTTATGTTTACTTTTTTCTAAGATTTTATTGATATATTTTAAGTATTTAACAAAATGCTGAAACACTACAATGTAGGAAGTATTTCCTAAAATTCTACACTGGAAATTGTTTGCCTATGAAGAGTTAAGATTTGTAAGAAACTGTTCACCTCAATGAAGTTGTAGTATTATGGAGTCCAATTTGTAGTTGTTGCATTTCATAGTTGTATTGTCGGTGTTGTGTTTCATAGTTGTATTGTGTAATAATTTCTCGAATGACTAGTTTCATAGTTGTATTGTGTAGTGATTTCTCAAATGACTAGGTGTGACATGAATTGATTGCTAACAATCAAATTGTCTTAGTAGATGATGCCATTTTATAATACAAAAATAGATAAGATAAATTGAAGCAAGCCATATTTCGGGTGTTGTTAAGTAATGTTTTAAAATCAATTGGCACATTTTAGGAGATTCATATAACTACTAAATTATCTCGTTATTAGCCATTTTATGAAGAAAACTCTTGTATCGCAGTAAAGACATGGCAATTATATGAGGGTTTTGTCCTGTATTTTCTTCATCTATTATTATAAAAGTAATGCTAAAATTTGCACAATTTCAATAATAAGTACACACATCAATATTTGGTGGGTAAATTTAGCAAACCTAAAACTAAAGGCAGGAGAGAGGGTCGATGTAAGAATGTGAATATAGAGACGTAGATTGTTACGATGCTAGCATAGGGAAGTGGTCAGTGCTCACAAATGTATTAATAATAAGCATTCTGTCATCTCATTGTTAGTCAATCAAATTGGTGGCATTAGATAATTCTCTGCACAGGTGAACTAAAATTCTTAATGTCCAACTAAACTTTTCAACTTCTTGAAAATTATGAAGTAATAGAAGGTCAAGTACAACCTATTACCCAATCTATATAGCATGAGATATTTGCTAATAAACTTGAGAAAGTATCCACAAGAAAATTGCTAAACTTGTAGGAATCTTTGGGTAGGTGATCAAAATGCTCTTCTAACCAACTTATAATCAACTGGTGGGATCCCAAACAAGAAATTTACGCGATAATATTGCACATGGGAGAATCTTATAATGACAAGATAAAACTGAAATTGTACAAAAGGCGAACAATTTCACTTTTCAATTAAGAAATATAAATATCACATTTGTCACAACTGAAAATGGGTATAAGTTGTTTTTGGGTGAACAATTTTCTATATGTCAGACTTAGGTTTGCTTCAAGTATGGGTGTGAGGTGTACTTTTGCTTTTGTCCAGTTTTCACTTTAATTTTGTGTGCTTTTGCTTTTATCAGGAATATCTACTTTTATAAAATAAGGTTGTATTATTGAGTATAATAATCTAAGTTTGTCTTCTAGTTAGTCAGAAAATCTGTACAAACGAGCCTATGGTTTTCAAAAAAGGCATCAGTGTTGTAATTGCTTCTCATAAATGAAAATATGTTTTCCATAATATTTCTCTAAAATTTTATTTCTTTCTGAAAACTTGTTCTATCTATCTCTAAAATTCGAGTACGCTCTATGCTTACCTCATATGAGGATCATGTATATTAGAAAGAATCTGACCATGATCATGTGAGATGGTCTCTTTTAGTTGAAGAGTCCTTAGTTTGAAGTTTTACAAATTGAGATTTTAACATGGTATGTGTGAAACTTGAAGAGTTGTCTATACAAACTTTGACATAGAAAGACTTGTAAATCTCTAGACCAAGTCTCAGATACTTCAGAAGACTCACTCGCATGCATTTAACTTTTTCAAACAGTAAATAATTTTCAGTGTAGTGCATTGATAAGTACTTTTCACAACATATCATCTCAATATTTTCGTTTATAATGTATTGATGAAAACAGGCTGCCATTTGTCATCCCTAATTACTTCTCTAGTCCAAAATGTAAGTCTTATTTTATAGTGTAAATATTTACATTATAAAATGAATCTTACATTTATATTACAAAATAGATATTTTATTTAGAATATGAGGAGTATTATTTATTTATCCTCATTTTCCTACTACTAGAGGGTGTTTGGGAAACATTAGTACCAATGAAAATAATGTTTTTACGCAATCCGAAACAAAATTCGTTTCGTATACTTATCTCAAACATTAAAAATCTAATCCAAATATTTGCTGGAGACATTTTTCTGTGCAATCCTGCAATGCATGGAGCTTGGGGAGCTCACTGTAGATTTCAGAATAAAAAACAAAATTTAATCAAACGAATATTACTTCTTTCCTTTTTCGGAGACAATCCAGAATATCAAAAGCCATCACTCTTTAGAAACGCAACCCAATATGATTTGTTTATTTTTTCCTGGCAAGAATTATAAAATAAAAAAGATTTATATTTCTTTGTTTAATTGCCATCTTTGAATTCCAATTTTCCTTCGAGGTTTCGACCGTTCGACACTCACTTCTTCCCCAAAATTTCCTGTCAACCCTAGCCAGCCACCGTTTGCCGAGCCCCTGTAGTGCATCGTCGTCGACCCGAAGTCTTGGTTCCAGATCAACGGTAACAAGTAAGAACAATGTGGAGGAAGCTTTTGTGTTTATGAATTTGGTTTTGTTTTCTTGTTTCTGCACAATATGTTGAACTCAATGATCTTGGTGTCGCGAATTTTTTTGATTGGTTTTCGCAAAAAAAATTCTTAGAAGGTGTTGCATTAGTGCCCAAATATTAAGTTTATATGGTTTTGTTTCGGGAGGAAAGTTTAAGAAGTTAAGGCTATGTCTGATAGGAGGGAGTGAGAATTAAAGAAAGGATCAAGGGAAAACGACAGTTGATTTTCAACATATTTCTTATTCATTCTTGTGATACTTTCATAGGAATTGAGTTATTCATTGCGAAAACTTTTCATAATTGACGTGGAGATTGTTGAAGTTTGAGATTAACCTGTTTATTTGGCATCTTGACCCTTCATTGTGCTGAGTACTGTTTTGGTAGTGGAAATTGAAGAGACTGTGCCTAACATCCTTTTTATGAATTCTCATTTTTTTCCAAACGCTCTGTTTTACAGGGGATTTCAGTTAACTCTTGCATATTTTGGATCTGAGCCATATAAATGGCTGATAATTCGGGAAATGAATCTGGAAGCTCTTCGACCTTGAAAGAAGCCGAGAAACCTCAGATTCAACCCATAAGATTGCCCACAGTTGAGGAAATTCGTGGTCAAGACATTTGGAACAATTGTGCAGTGCGTAGCGTCGTAAGTGGAGTGATGGGTATGACAGTAGCAGCCTCATTCTCCAATTTTTTGATTTCAAAGCATAATTTTACCTCTACATAAATTGAATTGTCCGGCTCCAGATGTGATTTAATAAACATTCATCTTCACCCTAGACATGGAAAGCTATCTATGGCCACATATTTATTTTATCATTTAATGTAATGTTCTTAGGAGGTGGGATTGGCTTGTTCATGGGTTTGTTTCTCGGATCCATGGACACGCATCTGATGGAGGATGAAATGACTGGGAGGCAAAAACTAATATATCAAGCAAAGCAGATGGGACGAAGGAGCTTGAGTTCAGCCAAAGCATTTGCTGTCATGGGTTTGATATTCTCAGCAGCTGAATGTGTTGTTGAGAAGGTGCGACTCTCATGAAGTTTTTGATTGAAGATTTTTATTAGATTAAACTTGTCAGGTTATTTTTCTTTCTTTTTTTAATAATATCTTTTTCAGGCACGAGCTAAACATGACACAACAAATACAGTTGTTGCTGGATGTGTTACTGGAGGTGCTATATCAGCAAAAGGTAACTCCTCCCCGATTCGAACTATACTTGCTTTTTTCATTTTTAAATTTCCTTTTTACATTCTCTATGTGTGGTGCTTTCTAGACCTATTTACTTTCCATATGTGCTGCCCAACTGTATAACCTTTTACCTTTCTTGGGCCAGAAACCGAGTAATAGAAACAACCAGGACATATTAGAGCTCAAGGTTTACTTACTCTTGGTTAATTGGAGCTTAGGGATGAGGGAGATAGATTCTTAAGGTTCATTTTCATAAAGAGGAGTAAAGTGCTTTAAAAGGTTACTTGACAGTCTGGAGAAATTGAAAATTGGTTTAAGGGGGAAAAACAAGTATTCTAGGCGGGAAAATAGTCTGCTAGTACATATCTTCAGGCGTCTGGTAGTTCTAAGCAAGTCTCTCTTCCAAAACGGATAAAGGAATTCAAAATGGCTTCAACAATTTGGTAGAGATGTAAGTATAAAAACTAGATATGGCAATTGGCAAAGGATCTAAAATTATATACAAAAAGAAATGGGGAGCACAATAACTGGAGAATTCATCAGTGCTGATAACTGCTGAAGCCTTTCCAGTATTGGCATTTATGGAAAGAAACAAAGCTATTCAGTCCTGCCTGAGAGTACTGAAGTGCTCTGAAACTGATAGCTCAAGAGCCAAGCCAAGTACAGGAAAATGGATCAACAGAAAAAATTATGAAGATAACCTGCAAGAAAATAAAGGATAAACAAGCAGAAAGCAAAATAGAGTTCTAGCAGCATGCAAAGTTAGGTTTCTTCCGGTTCTTTGCTGTAATTTTCACATCAGCTAATGCTATCAGACCTCCCTCTTGAGCCATCTCTAAGAGACTGCCTTCTCTCTCATATACCTCAGTCCGTATACTTGTAATACGCTGGAGTTAGTTTTCCTCGGCATTTGCCATGTTTACCCCCATCCACCTGTCCAGCCCTCTTGCTTTAGCATGCACCTTGAAGTCATTAGGCTTCATCAGTTACTGCTAATCATGCACATAATTAGAACTGATTGAGAAGAAAGCAGTTTCAGTGACGTCCACTGTAGCATCTACACTGTACATATCGTTACCTGGTAATGGATGTTAAACGCTAAAACGATTGTGTTTATTATGCAAATTCACAAAAAACCTGTAGAGTCAATTCATACAGCCATACAGGTGCAAACTAATCCTGAAAAGGAAAAACATAGCATGACCATGACAAATATCACCAGTGAAAATTAGTTGTTCAAAACCACGAATGTCAAATCCTTCATAGTTGATAGTCGATGCTCATTATTTGAACATTTTATTCAAAATAAATAAATAAAGCCTCAACAGCATAGAATTTATTGATAAATAGAACGTGAACTGTAAAAATAGCAGTTACTTGTCTTTTATCACTAGTTTACAACTATTCTCAGCTTCTATATTTTAGCTTTGCTTTATAGGAAAGGGATTTATGCAAGTTTTGGACTATTTTCTCCAACGTGACACTGGTTCACCTATTTATAGGATAATTTGTAGCATATGTTTTGGAATCTAGGCTGCAGTAAGAGTTTAAATGGCCCAATAAGTGGGGACAGAAAACTTGCTAAACTTGCATAAACAGGAAAGCTACATGCAAATTTAAAGGATTTAGAGTTTGACCATCAAGTTTTGGGGATCCGAGTATACAACATTAGCTTTAGACTTGTAAGGAGTTTAAGAGTTAACTCTATAATGTGCAAGTGCTGGAGTGAATCCTTTGGTTATATTTCAGAAAGTTCTTTAGTATTTCCTTTTTCTATTTGTTTTTTATCCAAGTGTAATTGCCATCATGGCTGGAGGAATAGTGTATTAGAGGCTGTAAAGGGGAAAATCAACTAAGAGAAAAATAAATGGACAAAAGAAATTAAGCAAAAGGAAACGAAGACAAGTTGAAACTTATTCAAGAAATCAGAAGATGAAATGTATGGATTTACTATTATATTATTCCGTTCTGGCTTTATCTCAATCTTATCTGTTACCATTCTTTTGTTTTCTGGTTCTAGGTGGTCCTAAAGCGGCATGCGCCGGTTGTGCTGGTTTTGCAGCATTCTCAGTCGTGATAGAGAAATTTCTAGAGGGCCATGATTAAGTTAATTAACTTCAGCCAAGCTTGTTTGATTTATTATCTAGGTTGAATAGATTGAAGCCGAGGATCTTTCGCCCATCAATGAAGGGATTGAAGGGACATGCTAGGGAGCACACAGAATTTAGGATCTTTTTTCACACTCATAATTTATTGTATACCATGATGTCTCTACGGAGAACTCTGATCTAAATGATACACAGTGGCAATACTTCCCTTGAGGTTTCCCTGAAAGTCTTATTTTGGGAAACCTATTTTACAGTGTTTGGCATACTAGATTTGAAGTGAGGTTTACAAGGAAATTTAATTTTTGGCGGGAATGAAAACATTTGATTATTATGTTTTTGACTTCTTGTAATCATTATTTAATAATATTTATTTTTTTTTTTTCATAATAAGGGGATGAAACTATATCTCTTGATCTTGAAATTATCGTTGTATTTTATTCTACATATTCCCCAAAAAAAAAGTGTGCGATGAACAATTATTCTTCCAAAGTAAAAAGAACATTTGATGTCTGCTGGAAGAATAAGGATTGATGGAAGGGCAAAGGTAGAGCTTTCTCTGTTTTTCTTTTTTTGAAACTTTTTTAATACATGCTGGAAGAATACATTTGACTCTTATCAAATTTGAGCATTGTCGGTTTTGGGAATAGTTTTCTTAAACATGTGTTTTTGCATTTATACATATTCAAACTTGAGACCTTTTGTATATCTTTTAAGCAGTCAAAATTTCTATTGGGACCAACGTTTTTAGCGTAAAAGATTAGAGTATGGTGAGTGTTATTCTTTCTCTCTTCTTAATTACGGTTTTAAATTATTGAAATCAAATTTTAATAATATAGATTAATTTATGCTTTTGAAAATATCAAATCCAAATTATTAAATATAACTCGATGGTTTGCAATTGCAATGATTTCTCCATTCATTTCTCTGCTCGAGTCTCTATAATAAATGTATAATGATGTATGAGTCATAAGTGACTCAACAAACTAATTTAGATTTGAAATATTGCCAAGGTTTATTAGTTTGCTATTGGGAAACAATGAGATTTGTATTCATCATGTGACTAAAAGGTTGACCTGGATAAATTTGATTTCAAGTGAACTTTCCTCCATACAAACATTTTATTTTCAGTAAAAAAAAAAAAGAACATTTTATTAGGCAGCCTAAAATATTCCTAAACAAGCTATAAATTTATCAACAAATTTATAATATTGTAGTTTCGTTTAAAATTTTAAAATCATATAAATTTCATAAAAAATTGCAATACATGTGCACAAAATATTTATAGTTAAAAATTTATTATTTTAAAAAAAGAAATAGTAACCTATTACAAAATAAGATCTGCTTGAATACATAATTACATACTGAATAAATAATGATAGGAAATTAAATTTTTATATAATATTCTTCTAGTACTAAATATAAGACTTATTTTGTAATATAATTTATATTACAAAATGGGTCTTATATTTAGAACCAAAAGAATATATTAATAATTTATTTAATGACAATGCAAACATCAAATTTTATCTGAAGTTGTTACACATTCCTAGTTCTATATATCAATTATTTTTTATAAAAAATGATTCAGTAATTTTTTTTTTTGGAGCAGGCATGATCAGATACGCTTAAACTACGCATGATATTTTGACTAATTTTTTTTTTTATGTCTGCCCTGAATTAATTATAATGTCCTTTTTTCTACTCATTATATTTATTGACCATGCTACATTTTAGCTAACTTTTTAGTGTAGGTGATTAAGTGGTCTTGCTAATTTTTTAACCAACTTCTTAATATAAAAAATGTCTAGTATAATAAATAATTAAATATAGGTTTTATTCACAGGAAGTCAGGAACGCTATACGCTCCCATCTCCGTCCGGACATGCATTAAATTAATCATTCCGTAAAAAGCTGCTGCTGTGCTTGTCACTTCGAGTGAGTAAAGATTGCTGTTGGTTAATGATGGTTTGGGCTTTTGATGTGAATAAGGTATTGTTAATCCAATTTCTCCTTGAATTGAGAACATAGCAGAGAAACTCAAACCCATGAAAGCAATTTCACGGTTGTTGCCGTACCTGAAGCGATTTCCTTGTTCGTCCTGCCTCACATCTCTTGCATCCACACGTAGTTCAACTGTAAATTCTTCGTCACTGCTCAATGATTTCGCCAACTTTTGCTACAAGAGAGACCTTCCCAGAGCCATGCGAGCGTTGGAAGCCATGGAAAGGCACAAAGTGTGGGCTCATGCGATCACTTATTCCGAGCTTGTTAAAGGTTGCTTGGCTCGTGGGGCTATCAGTGAAGGTAAGCGCGTTCATAAACACATTTTCTCTGATGGGTATGAGCCAAAGACGTTCTTAATCAATACCATGCTCAACATGTATGTGAAATTCAATCTCTTGGAAGAAGCACAGGTACTGTTCGAAAAAATGCCTGAAAGAAATGTTGTTTCGTGGACAATAATGATATCCGCTTACTCTAACTCTAAGCTCAATGCAAGGGCCTTGAATTTTTTGACACTTATGCTTAGAGAAGGTGTCATGCCTAATATGTTCACGTTGTCTTCTGTTTTGAGAGCTTGTGAGAGGCTACGTGATATCAAGCAACTGCATTCTTGTATAACAAAAGTAGGATTGGAGTCTGATGTATTTGTTCGGAGTGCTCTTATTGATATTTACTCAAAATTGGGTGAGCTGCAAGAAGCATTAACTGTTTTCAATGAGATGGTGACTGGAGACTCTGTTGTTTGGAACTCTATCATTGGGGCTTTTGCTCAGCACAGTGATGGAGATGAAGCGTTGTACCTTTATAAGAGCATGAGAAGAGCTGGTTTTCTTTCTGATCAGTCATCGCTTACGAGTGTTTTGAGAGCATGTACTAGTTTGGCAATGTTAGAATTAGGACAGCAGGTCCATGTTCATGTTCTGAGGTTTGACCAGGATCTGATCCTCAACAATGCACTTTTGGATATGTACTGTAAGTGCGGTGGTTTGGAGGATGCAAAGTCAATTTTTAATCGGATGATTGAGAAGGATGTAATTTCTTGGAGTACCATGATTGCTGGGTTAGCCCAAAATGGTTGTAGCATAGAGGCACTTAACTTATTCGAGTACATGAAAACCTCTGGTCCAAAACCAAACTACATCACACTTGTTGGGGTTCTGTTTGCATGTAGTCATGCAGGGCTTGTAAATGAAGGTTTGTACTACTTTCATTCCATGAAGGAACTTTATGGGATTGATCCTGGAAGAGAGCATTATACTTGCATGCTTGATCTTCTTGGAAGAGCTGGGAAACTTGATGATGCAGTTAAGTTAATTAATGAAATGAATTGCAAGCTAGATGTTGTGATGTGGAGGACTTTGCTTGATGCATGCAGGGTCCATCACAATGTGGATTTAGCCACGCTAGCTGCCAAAGAAATACTTAAGCTGAGTCCACAAGATACAGGAGCCTATGTACTTTTATCTAATATCTATGCAAATTCAAAAAGGTGGGATGATGTTGCAAAAGTAAGGAGGAGTATGAGAGCAAGAGGCGTTAGGAAAGAACCTGGATGTAGCTGGATTGATGTCAATAAGCAGATACATGCTTTTACTTTGGGAGGTACATCACACCCTCAGATAAATCAGATCAATAGACAGTTGAATGAGCTTATTTCTCGACTTACTAGTGTTGGTTATGTTCCTGACACAAATTTTGTCTTGCAAGATCTTGAAGAGGAACAAGGAGAAAATTCCCTTCGATACCATAGCGAGAAATTGGCAATTGTCTTTGGTATAATGAACCATCCCAGGGAGAAAACCATTAGAATAGGGAAGAACCTAAGGATATGTGGAGATTGTCATTTATTTGCAAAACTTGTAGCAAAGTTAGAGCAGCGGCATATTGTAGTAAGGGATCCTATTCGTTACCATCATTTTCAAGATGGGATCTGCTCTTGTAATGATTATTGGTAGTGCCAGAGGTGGGCTAGTCCATACTCTGAGAGATATAAGAGAGAGAATTTCCAACCACCCCTGGGGGCCTCGACCAAATGAACAATCAGCTCTTGTTAATAGAAAGTGAAGTGTGGGTTCAAGGATTAAAAGATCGGACATCTCACTACTAACAGGAGGGTGTTTGATTCCTAAGATCATTATGGCGCTTGGGGAGCCATATTGGTAGCTAAGTGACGCACTTTGTAAGAGCTTGTTAGGGGTTAGTTTTTCTGCTCTCAGCTTGTGGGTGAGCCCAATCCCTTGGCTAAAATTTTGTTTTAAAAAAAAAAAAGAAAAAAGCAAAGGAAGAAAGAAAGGGAAGCATGTACAAGTGGTATTGTGCTTATGAATGTATTTGATAGGGTGAATAACCTTCCTGTTTAGAAATTCTTCACCATTTTTTCTCGTGTATTTTTCACCTTATAATGGTTCATTTATGACCTTAACTATCACTTGAATCCTTTCATTTTTGAATCATGGATTTTTGTCTATGCAGTTTCATTTTTGGAAATAAATAACAACTGGATGAAAGATCGTTGTAAAATTTTGCCATGGAATGCTGATGAAATAAATTCTCCTTGACTCTCTTATTTTACTATTCCAAATATCCTCAAATGATAGGAAACTTTATGAGTTACTCCTCTGATCTTATTTATAGGGTAGAGAGAGAAGACATTTTTGGTCTTATTTATAGGATAGTGATAAAACTTTTTATATGGATGTATAATTTTATGATTCATTTATTATTGTGTTTGACTTGGTTTACATGATGTATAATGTATGCTACCTTTTTCTTTTTATGAGAAAAGAAAGAGAAAAAAACATGAAAAGAACCTATCCTACAGTATTGTATCTAAGAGCAGGAACAATGAAATCAGGAGGGGAATGGAAAAAGTGGATGCCCTCCTCAACATTCAGTGCCGCTTTAGCCAAAGAGTCCGTCATTAAGTTCACCCCCCTACTGCACCAGTTGATGCGTACATCCCAGTCTCGCTATAGCAGCTTCCTTATCTCATTTAACAGACCAACCTCAACGTGTTCATCATCCCAGCCCATCTCTATTAACTCCACCGCTTCCCAACAATCAGTTTCAATAATCACTCAGTGCCATCACACATCCCAGGCTCTTTTGAGGCCCCAAAGAACGCCTCATAGTTGTGCATGGAGGCTGCTCCCCTATCCAATACGAAACATAAAACCATCAAGCACGTGTCCATCATGGTCTCTTGCAATAGCAGCACAAACTGCCACGCCCGTCAGCTCAACGCAAGAATCGTCCACATTAATCTTAACACAGCCTACAAAGGGAGGCATCTAGTGTGATCTTACTAACGCCTTGCACTGAGATTTACACAGCTCGGTATCTGAACAAGCTATTATTGCATGAACCTGAGCCATCACTTGCTGATGCCCTTTAGCTTTTCCCTCAAAGGTACCCGCATTTCTGTTCAGCCAAATGTGCCTGCTCAGGATTGCAAAGTAGACTCTCCAACTAACGTTGAAGATTTTACATTCCAACGTGATGTTCCAATGCAGCCATCGTCTTAGATCTTTAAACTCATAGAATTTTGCTCTCATTGGAATAGGTAGCACAGAGTCCCAGCAACCTGAAGCAACTCTACAATCACATAAAGCATGCATGCTATCTTTTACCATTGCAACACATAAAATGCAGCTCGTAGTGCTTTGCAAACGTCTCGCTGCTTTTGCATTGTTTGTTAAGCAACCTCCCTTGGGCGCAGATCCAAAGGAAGGTTTTACACCATTAGGGAACATGTAGCTTCCATAATTTCCTCCAAAGATCCTTAAGGGGAATATGCTCGTATCTAGATAAGCTCTTATAAGCAAACTTCACGGAGAATTCACCATCGTTTGTCAACATGCATCTTGGGCCATCCACTGAACCTTCCACAAGCGTGGGGTAATACCGATTAATGCTACTCAGAATTGTGCCTGGGAGAAAGTCCACCAGCCTATGCCACTCCCATTGCCCAAAACTCGAAATATAGCCAGCAACTTTCAGGTTCCTTACTACAAGTCACAGCATGCGAACGTAGCTTTCCATGATTCGGTAACCACAAGTCATCCCAAAACCTAGTACTGGTTCCATCCCCTAACCTCCAACCAATCCCCTTCAGAGTTGACTCCCCATCAAATTTGATACCTTTTCAAGCTGTTGACTCCCTTTTTCTACTCTCAATCTTTGGAAGGGTATCGTTGCCACATTTATACTTCTCTCTCATGAATATAACCCATAGCGAATCATGGCGTTTGAGAAGGCCCCACCCTAACTTCATCATAAAGGTCGTGTTTTGCTTCCTAGCATTCCATAGAACATGTCCACCTTCCTCCTTCCTATGACACACCTCATCCCAAGCAACCAAACTAATTTTGTGATTAATATTTGTGCTTCCCCATAAGAAGCTTCGACAGCATTTGTCGATCTCATTACACACATTGCCAGGCAAAAGAGTTGACTGCATCGTGTAGCTAGGGGTCACAGCTACAATGGAAGACACTAAAGTGTGTTGAGCTACCAAGGATAATGACGTAGCTTTCCAACAAGTAAGGCAACTATTCATTTTATTCAAGATATACTGATAAGTTTGCTTCGTCACCCGCTAGTGATGCAATGGTACACCCAGATATCTCTCTAGGTTGGCAATAGGAGTGAATCCTAGAAAACTGCTAATCTCTCCTCTTCTGGTGTGATTCACATTGGGCGAGAAGAAGATCTTCAACTTCACATTATTAACTTTCTCTCTGGATGCAGCACAAAAATCATCTAGGCAAGCTTTCACCAAACTTGCTTGATCTAAATTGGCTTCTGCAAATAGCATCGGATCATCAGCAAAAAATAAGTGAGAGATAGCTGTACCTCTTTTTTTCAGATGAAAAGGGAGCTAGTTCCCCAAAGAAACTTCATGCTCAATTAGGTGAGCAAACTTTTCCATGACGAAAACAAACAGGTAGGGAGACAGGAGGTCCCCTTACCAGACACCCTGATTTGGAATAATCATAGGACCTTTTTCCCCATTCCATAAGATTCTCATATTTGTGAAGGACAGGCAATGTTGAGCTAGGTCCGTAAACTTAATTGGAAGTCCTAACTCCCTCAAGCAATCCATGAAAAAGTCCTAACGGACCCTATCGTACCCCTTCTCTAGGTCTGCTTTCAAAACCATAAAACCCTTTTGTCGTTTCATACTCTGCATAGATTGAATAATCTCTTGTACAAGAATAATATTATCCACACTCTGCCTACCTAGAACAAAGCTACACCAATTCAGGGTGACCACCGGGGGCGTTACACCTGTGAGACGATTAGCCAGAATCTTTGTAACAACTTTGTAAATGGCATTACATAGGCTAATTGAATGGAAATCTCGAAAAGATTGAGGAACCTCCATTTTAGGAATCAAGGCAATGTTTGTACTATTCACCTGTTTCACTCTGCCTGGCTTTGCAAATATTTCTTGTGCCAACCGAAACATGGAGCTGCCCACCGTCTCCCACTGGCTTTGATAAAACAAAGGATTTAGGTCATCAAGACCTAGGGCCTTCAAAGCACCTATACTAAACAGTGCTTGTTTGACTTCGTGAGCTGACACCATCACACCGAAGGCCTCCAACTTATTTGGTTGCACAACTAGGAAAGAAGCTCCAAAACATACCTCTGGGTTGCTAGATTCTTCCTCGGTGTAAAGTTGCTGGAAATAATGAGTGCCTAACAACTTTAATTCATCCTGATTGTAGCACCATTTCCCGTTCTCCTTTTTCAGTGCTTCAATATTTTTTCTCCGCTTCCGACGTTGAGTAGAGGAGTAGAAGTACTGAGTATTCTTGTCCCCATAACTATATCAATTGCACCGTGACCGTTGTAACCACATGATTTCTTCTTGAATAAGACACTTCTCAAGCTCCACCCATGTATCACGTCTCTTTTTTACCCACAACGTACTATCATGAGCTAGATCATTTAGTTGATCTAGCTGTGCTAATTGTAACAACCCCCGTAATACATGGTAAATAATCATTTTCAAAACGATAATTACTTTAAAAAGGCTAGCCATGGTAGGAAGGACAAACCTAAACAAATAGAAATCTACCATAGTCAATAATAATCCAAATCTTTAACAGAGTAGTAGCTATTGTTCTAGAATAGTAAGGATAGTTAATCAAATAAGAAATGATCAACATTTGATTTTTCATGTATATATCAAATCCATCAGCAATACTCTGGAATCTCAAATACAATTAAGACCAATTGTAAATGGGCTAGGGCATTTAAAGTCCACCTAAACAACTACCACTGCTGCCCATTATCAAGTGCAATCAAAATAACAATCACATATGTCCAAAAAGGGCTCCGCCCAATAGTACAAGTCTAGAATGCAGCGAAAAGGCTATGATAATGTTAACTAAAACAAAAAGGCCCTAAAGTTTGGCAATATACATCAGTCAAATCATGTATAACAAAATAGAGGCTATACAGAGTGGAAAGGAAAACTCAAGCCTCGGACACCTTCCCCTTGGGACCAACACCTGAACCCTCGCCTGAAAAATGTTAAATAACCACGGGGTGAGTCAAATTGACCCAATAACCACAATTCCAATTCAACAAGTATCCAGGGAGTGATTGCAAGATAGCTAAGCGGGCAAAGTACAATTTCAAATAACATATAAGTTAAACATCTTTACAGAAAACAATATATAATAATTCAAAAAGTAACTTGCATGCATAGAACTTCATCAACCATCCTTATAACCTCCTTGTAACCTCTGACAGAACCCATGGGCTATTCACACATAACAGGATTTGTCTCTTTTACAAGACTGCACCAAGCTCTCCAATAATGAGGTGTAACTCGGCCAAAAGTTACAGAGCTCATATCGGACCATGGGTTCCCTTTCCTTGGAATATAGAAAGGTGTCATGTCCCTTGGGCTGACCCTTGACCCGGCCAAAGGAAGGGTGATACCGAGAGCCCTAAGAATGTTAATGCCAACCACTGGGCGCCAAGTGGTGGCTATACCACGTAGTATAAATAATCAAACCTCCCACAACTACATTTCAGCACAACCAACACAGCACAATCCAACCATCCAATTCCACACAATTTCATATCCATAAAGTATTCTCAGATTCAATAATCAAATTTGTTTAACATCAATAAGACATTCATAAGATGAAATAATTCATACCCACTTAACTAATAAATTTAACGAAACATAACTCTTGATATAGATATATAAATTAATTTTCATACAAAAATCACCATAACAAATATTGATAACATTTATAATATCAACACATGCTTATAATCACATCAACAAGCATACAAGGTAAATTAGAAAGTGGTTACCTCAAGTTCTTGACACAAGAACTTAGAGTAGGAGGATTCAAACCCAAGAGCCCAAACCAAGCTCACTCTACAATAATAAATTAATAAACATATATTAATATAAAAAGACTAATTAATATAGCATTAGAATAGTTTATTAACTAAATCCCCATAATTGGCTTACCTTAAAAAATTATCTTTAGGAAAAATAATAATTCATCTATTCCTCCAAGTGACAATTCCTAATACTTCCCAACTCTATTTCTCTCATTCACATCATTAATAAGAATATTTCCTTCAAATCATCCAAAAGTCTCCAAAAAGTGTTTACTTTAACTCTTAGAAAAATAATCATGTACCATCTATGCCTCCAATCATTATTACAATCCTATTCCCTTCTTCCATTAATCATTTCCCATTCATTATAATCAATAACTTATAATATTTTCCTCAATTTACTCCAAACACCCAACTTCCACTACTTAAAGTCTCTCCAAGAATCATCAACATTACTATTTCAACAACAATCCTCAAAGTTTAAGCATTGGATCCTCAATATAACCTCAAATGAACTCAACTAAGAGATAAATTTCGAAATTAATATCATCATTAATACAAATCACCATTTCCCAACCAATCCCTAATTTACATTGCCTCAAATCAACCATCCAACAAAAATCTAAGTCATAAAACTCTTATTCTAACCACATAAGCTCTATCAATATCCTAATACTAAATTAGAAGCCTTAAAAATTAAAAATCTAACAAGCCCTAAAAATATTCATTCTGCCATACTTACAGAAATAAAAAGAAAAAGCTAAATAAAAAAAAATATAGGATGAAGATGACTTACCTAAATAGCTTATATGTACCCAAGTAAAGCCCTTTCTTTCTCACACCCTCAATCTCCCGCTCACTCTCACCATTGCGCAGCGGCGGAGAAGGAAAAACGAACAGGAGAGGAGAAACGAAACGGCAAAGGCAAGGGGAGAAATGCTTTGAAAGTGGGGGTGCACGTGACCCCCCTTTCAACAAGCGGTGGGTGGCACGTGCTTTTATTTATTTATTTTTAATATATTTATATATAATAATTAATTTTTTTTAAAAAAATCTTTTCATAATATATATATCACAAAAATTATAATTTACAATTTATACAATAAGATTAAATTTTAGATATTATTAATTAATCTCATACCCATATAACTTAAATCCTATACTAAGATAAAAAAAAAATGGAATGTTACACTAACAGTGTATCTTTTCTTCTATTAATATTGCCAAAGATATTTTTATTCCACTTTTTAGCAGCTTCTTTAAACTTGTCCATATTTTCGTACTAGCTGTGATCTGTGTTCCAGTTTTCTTTCGCCAACTGAGTAAAACCTTCATGAGTGACCCAAGGGGCGAAGAATCTGAATGAGTAATCCCTACTACCTTTGGGTAGATGTTTTTTGAGCTTTAGAAGAAGAGGGCAGTGATTTGATTTCATCTTTGGCAGATAAAGGACCGAAGCTGTATTAAACTCTTCAATTCATGTTGGTTTTGCTATAAACCGATCAATTCTACTACCCGAAGGGTTGCGTGTCCATGTAAATCTGGGACCCTGAAAATCCACTTCTGTTATCTCACTCATACCAAGCCAATCGACAAAATAGCGATCTATACCTGAGGACTGACGTGCTGTCGGTCGTCATTCATTAGTGTTCCGAGTTGCATTAAAATCTTCGCCAACACACCATTTCCCCACGCCGCATTCTTTAATATCTTTGAGTTGTTTCCAAGGTTCTCGTCTATGGGTGGGGTTTGGGTGCCCATAAACCACAGACAGGTCCCAGTCTTCCTCCTTCCCTTACTAAATGTGCGATGCAAAACTTGATGACCGAAAAGTCAACGTTTTCATCCCAAAAGCACCATATCCTTCCACTGAAACCTACCGCGTCCACCATATCAAAGTTCTTGAACCCCAAATGTTTAGCAAAAACCTTACTTTATCGCTATGACATCTTAGCTCCAACAACGCCAATAACTCAAATGCATTTTTTTTTTCATCTCTAGTAAAAGACGCACAAACACACACCCTCCAACACCACGTGAGTTCCAAATATATATCTGTGTAACCATTATTAAATATATATATATATATATATATATATATATAAAAGAAAAGGAAATCCCCCTGCGTCTAACAGGTAGTACGTTTGTCTCCACCATTCAAGGCATCATTTACTGTCATCAAATCAACATCATTCTCGCTAGAAAGTGGGTTCGATCGAACAAAAACAGTACTCCTCCCACCATCTCCTGGATCCAGCGGATTATCAACATCCATCATATCTGTTGAGACCATGGCGTCTCTCCAGCTTGTTGAGGTTGCATGGCTCTCACTCCATACATGAGGGAAGTGCTCAAGTAAGCTTGTGTGCCATTGGTCACATCTATCATCAACTCACTGGCCTCAGTTCCCTCTTTAAGATCCAAGCCCAAATTAGTCTTAGCTCGCTCTAAACGGCCCAACTCATTTGTTACCTTCGAAGATAATTTCCTTTTTGGATCAGCTTTCCTAATCGCATGTGTGTTGCCCCCTACATCTTTCAGCCTAACCTCACATGGTCTACTCCTCGACCCAACAAATTGCCTCACGTGGGTCCTAACAAGACTACTCTTACTGGTATCCTATCGTATATGAGGGTTGTAATTTGTTATCTCCTTAACAGTAAGCGTTGAGATATTCTAATTTGAAGCATCCCCTACAATCTCGCCCTCCTCTATCTCTAACGTATTGAAGCGGGAACCCGGCACTAAACTCCTGGGATTTACCCTCGCATTTTGCCTTGAATTACTCCTTTTTCCCAAATGTCGCTCCTTGCCGCTTGGGTCACCGGGGGCATTGAACCACCATCGAGGGCTCATATCTTACTGCCGTGGTCTCTATGGTTTCCAGCACTACACTTGAAGACTCACTCTGTCGTGTCACTGATGGCTCTTTACCTACTGCCCCTGCCTCTTCAGCACCTTCCTGGGTCTTCTTACACAGGCAATGGTCGGCATCATGTCCATATCATCCACAACCAAAACATATTAAATGGATACCCTCATATTAAACCTTTATTTCTTTATCATTGACTAGGATCATCAGCCTTAAAGGACTGTAGAGGTCCAACTCTACACATATACGTGCAAACCTTCCCTTCTTTTAGCATAGTGTTTTCGTGTCGATCTTCAAAACTCTGCCCACTTGCGAACCCAGGACGTGGAGAATACCTTGATCGTAATAGTTGAGAGGCAACTTAGCAATACGAATCCAGGTAGCAACTGTAGATATAACTTCTTCCTCAGGATCAAAATCAGACTTCCAAGGTTGGACTGCTAAGTAATGATTGTAAACAAGCCACGGCCCCCCTGTCAGAGCCAGATCATAATCTGCCTCCTTAGAGAATTGCACCACAAAGAAGCCTGAGCCAATGTCAATGGTCTTTACCTCCCCATACTTGCCCCATAACTGTTGAACCTTTGTTTCCAAGTATTTCAGGTTTACCATGAGGCCTAATAGTTTCACAATCAAAGCATTTTTCCAACGCTAGGCCAATCGTTCCTTCTCATGCTTAGGGATAATCACGCTGCGACCTCACTCAGTCATCTCGACCTGGGTTCTTTCTTTCCATCTACCTCCACTCCACCAATCCTCCTCTTCCTCTACGTCTTCCATTCCTTTAGTCACAATCTACTTGAACGACTTCCCTTTAGGGCCCTTCTCAATCGAAGGCCCTTTTGGCTTGCACCCTTCTGGACTCATTGCCCTTTCCTCATGCGTCCAGTCCTCATGTCGAGGAACAAGAATATGCTCATTTGTGAACAACCCTTTACCTGTGTGGACCTTTTTTCGGCTTCGTTCGAAAGCATCAGCTTCCTCCAACGATGGCGCCCTCGGGCTCTCACACATTCCCTCACTCTCTCACATTCTGGTTTATTTACTGATCATAATGCGAGCTACCTCTGATCTTTAATATAAGAACTCATTTGATTTTTATTTTGGTTCTAAATATAAAACCCTAATCTACTTTGTCTTTTATATTTATCTATTTTTTTTGCCAATGTAACCCTTGTAATAATAGTAGTTCTAGTCAATACACTTGATTAACAAGGATATTTTTGAAAATACAACACATATTTATTGTAAATAACTAACTTAATTTTCTTAATCTACTCAAATTAGTTAATTAACTCCTATAGAACCAGAGGTAGTATTAAATTGGGATAAAATTGAAAAGTAATTGAATTTTAAATGAGAATTAATAAAGTTTAAGGTTTTTCTTGATTTATGTGAAACATGTTAAAAATAACTTATAAATAAGACAGAAGAGTATTAAAATTAGGTTTAAATTTCTTATAATTTTCCTTTTTACTTGTCATCTTTTATTTTAAATACTTATTAATGTTACAAATAACCCCAAACTCGTCGTTACTAATTTTTTTATCATCTTATTTTATAATTGCTAGCATTAAAAAGGTTTTTTTTTAGTCCAGCATTAAATAGGTTTAAAATATGCTTTTTAAAATTAAAATTATTAAAGGGAAAATGACATAGTTGAAAATTACAATATTCCAATTTAAGTACTTAAGGAGTCAAAATTTTAGGGGAGGGAGTGGTGCTTGCTTTAGTATTTCAAATGACTAAAATGCCCTTTTGTAAGATTTTTTTTAAGAAAAAAATATCAAATTTGTCATCATCAGTATATTTTTTTGTCATTGCTTGTTAAACATTTGTCATTATCAGTTCCCAACTTATTAATAAATAACTTATCATTGTCAGTATATTTCTTGTTATTTGTTGTTCAATGCTTGTCATTGCTAATTCACAACTTGTTAATAAGTTTTTTGATACAAGGGCATTTTTGTCATTTAACTACATTTGCAAAATATCATATCAAATAGACTAAAGTATACATTTGGTTATTTAACTTTGTACAAAGTTTTAATTTGGTCCCTTAACATTAAAAAGTATACTTTTAGTTCTTTAAAATTTTTTAAAAAAAGGTGACATTAAAGTCTTAAATGTTGATAAAATATTTTCAAATGTTAACATATTAAATTTAATTTTCAAAATATTCATGATTGTTATAGAAAATTATTATTAAAACCTAATGATTTTAGGGTTAAAGGACCAAATGTATGCTTTTTAAAATTAAGGGACCAAATTAAAACCTTGTATAAAATTAAAGAACCAAATGTATACTTTAGCTTATCAAACATTATTTTCCCCCCCAAAATTTTAACTTCTTAAATACCTAAATTAAAATATTATAATTTTCAACTTCTTTTTTATATCTTAATATCAAAGTAATTCTTTCCAAACATAACATGGGCAATAATGTATTGGGAAAATTGCAAATAAAGACCTTTGAAAATATAAAATAGCAATTTAGGTACTTCAATTTACAAAATTGCTGTGAGAGACCGGGTCTCAAATATGAATTATGAAATGTAAGGAAAAAGACTAAATTGCCCTTCTTCTCTTTCTTCCATCACCTTATCTTCTTCTCTTTCCCATTGCGGTCCAATCCAGGAGTTCTCTCTTCCCTCTCCTTCTCTTTCTTCCATCACCTCATTTCTTTCTCTCTTCCAATGACCTCAAGGCTCTATGTGGGGTGTGTGAGTTAGTGGGGATTTAGTTTAGGGAGCATGGTGGAGCGATTTTATCGACTAAGGAGAGAGATTTTTTAACTGGGAAGATTAATGGAAGGTCGGTGCTCAATGGGGGCTAGAGTTATGGGGATTTATGGATGAGAAATTCTGGTAAAAATTGGATCGATGACAAAGTATAGATCCCTATTGCTTTGTCACTGCATCCAACTATTTGTCCACTCTAAGTTCCACTGTGACAAGCAAAGCGAAGATGAATTCAAGGGGTGGGTGGAACTATCAATTTCACGCGTGTGTTGAAGAGCTTGGACGCAGGCCTTCTCCCATTGCACGAAATATTGACGTGGAACAAAGAGAAGGAAAGCACATGTGCGGTTTGGTTGGGAGAATTGGACTAACCCCTTCACAGTGTTGCTCAATCACAGAAGCTCGAATGGGGTTTTGATTGCAAGATTGGGCCGCCCTTTGATGGATGCTATTAGGTTGGGAAGAATGATATGAGGTAGGGGCATCCTAGATCTGCGACCATGAAAACAATGATGAGCAATATTTTTTTAGCAACCGTGGGGAAAGAATCAAAGCAGAGGAGCTTGGGCACCTAAGATGGTGTTTTTTTTTCCCCTTGGTTTTGTTCCCTTGATTTTAGTTTTGCTTCTTTCTCCCCCTCACATTACAGGATCTCTTCTTTTTTCTTATTTACTCATTTCAACAGAGAAATTAAAATTATATGAAAACCTTATCGAAACTTGTTATTAGTCTTACTTAACTTGTCATTTACCTAATTGAACTTGTCATGAATCCTATCTCAAAAGTGTTTACTATCAAGAAAATCTGCAAATTCTAATTTTAACAGAGAAATTTAAAATTGTGTCAAAACCTTATAAGAACTTGTCATTAGTCTTACTTAACTTGTCATTGGCTTAACTGAACTTGTCATTTTATAAATAAATGTGGAAATTCAGCTATTTTAACAGAAAATCTCAAATCTGTATGAGTAGCTTATCAGAAGTTGTCATTGGCCTTACTTAACTTGTCATTTCATAAATAAATGTGAAAAC
This sequence comes from Neltuma alba, assembly GCF_004799145.2. Classification (NCBI taxonomy): domain Eukaryota; kingdom Viridiplantae; phylum Streptophyta; class Magnoliopsida; order Fabales; family Fabaceae; genus Neltuma; species Neltuma alba. Next base: position 37,783 of record NW_021636715.1, read on the forward strand.
TCAATCATTCTAATAGAGAATCTCAAATTTGTATGAAAACCTTATCAGAAGTTGTCATTTGGCTAACTGAACTTGTCATTTCGTAAAAAAATATGAAAATTCTGTCATCTTAACAATTTAAGCTCAAATTTGTATGAGTAGATTATCAGAAGTTGTCATTCAACTTATTAAAGCTATCATTAGCCTTACTAAAGTTGTCATTCATCCAAGAATGTGAAAATTATCATTTTAATGCACAAACTTAAATTCCTATTAAATGTTTATCAGAACTTGTCACTTGTGTTACTAAACTTGTTATTCATCTTAATAAACTTGTCATTGGCATCTCATTGGCATTACATCAACACTTGTTATTAAAAGTTTGCAATAGCAAATGACAAATTAGTAATAGAAAATTACAACTCTGCAATAAGAAATAACAAGTTTATAATAGGAATTACAAGTCTGCAATATGGAATTACAAATCTGCAATAAGAAATAATAAGTCTGCAATAGGAAATAACAAGTCTATAATAAAAAATAATAAGCCTGAAATGAAAAATCACAACTCTGATATAGGAAATTACAAGTTTGGAACAGAAAATAACAAGTCCAAAATAGAGAATTATGAGTCTAAAATAGAAAATTACAGGTCTAGAATAGGAAATTATAAATCTCTAATAGAAAATAACAAGTCCAAATAACCATCTAACATCGATGACATCAAAGCTAATTTTGAACATTTCTTGACAATATTAGGTTCAAGCAATTATCTGATAACTACATTCATGGATAAAGGAACATATAATTATCATTTGATAACATATAATCATCTGAATGAGGGCGTGTTATTAGTAGGCTAGGCTTCATTCACCTGTTTCTCAAAATGCATCCTCTTCAAACCCTGCAACAAGGATGTTAAGAGTTGTTAGCTTATACTTGAAAGGCTTGGATTTCAACTTTTGTGCTTCTCGTTGGGCTGATTGATTATTTGTTCATCCCTTTCTAACTTTAGAGATAAAAAACTTTGGGACCTAGGCGGGTGCTTCACTTGCTTGGTTGAAAGAGCTAAAAAAAAAAAAAATCCTACCCACCCACAACTCAGCACAAACACAAATGAAATCTATTTGATGTATTGCCACAAATACTTAGTTGAAATGCTTAGTTGAAAGAGTAGGACGAAGCGGGAGAGAGAAGAGAAGGATATGGGTTTGTGAGAACGAAGCAGAGGAGGATATGTGAAGCCGGTGGGTATTTTTGTCTTTTAATCAACATTTCATAATTGCAAATTGGGACTGGGTCCTTTGCAGTAATTTTTCTAATTCAGGGTTATTGGTTGCCATTTTATATATTGGGAAGTCTTTTTTTATAATTTTTCCTAATGTATTTTTAATTTAGTTTTGTAAAATAGAAGTGTTTTTACTTGACATTTCTTCATTTCCAAGGCAAAGGGGAAATACCCGAAAGTGGCAGAGAAATGACGTTGCCAGTTTCCCTTCTTCTCCCTGAACTGAATATAAAAATCCCTAATTCCAGCGCACATAAACCCTTTCCCTGCCACTCTTATCTCGCTCTTATCCCTCTGTTATTGACGTCACTGTAACTCTCTTTGATCTATATTCCATTCCATTGGTGTTTATTCCGATTTCATTTCGCTTTCTTTTTAGAATGATGGACGGAGTTCATGGCGGTATGGCGAGTTCCGCGGTGGCGAATGTGAATTCTCCGCCGCCATTCCTCAGCAAGACCTATGACATGGTCGACGACCCTTCCACAAACTTGGTGGTCTCATGGAGTGATAATAACAACAGCTTTGTTGTTTGGGATGTGCCCGAATTCGCTAGGGACATCTTGCCCAAGTATTTTAAGCACAACAATTTCTCCAGCTTCGTCAGGCAATTGAATACTTACGTGGGCTTCTCTTATCTTTTCTCCAACACCCCATCATCATTATATTGAAGTCTTTTCACTTTTAATTTGGATTTACTTGTTATGCTGGTTGATCATCGTATATCTTTCCTTCCTTGATTGTGATTTGATTTTGGGGGCAAAGGGGGTTGTAGTTACTTTTAGAGTGCGATCAATTGCATGACTCTGACCGGGGATGGAGGATCGTTGTGCTGATATACTGAATTTTTGGAGTCTTTTTTTCGCTCCCTCTTGGTCCTATGACGGAGATATACTGAAGGAATCATTGATAACGGTGCCAGTGAGGTGTGATAGTGGAAGTGGATTTGTGTTCGTGCTTTCTGGTGGTAATTTTTTTTTTCTTTGGGATATTCTTTTTTCCTTTGGGGGGTTTTTTGGGGAGTGGAATTACGGGTGCTTTCATCAGCTTCTAGCAGTTGGAGAAATATCCAGAAACTTGAAAATTTTATTTGAAATATGTGTCTGTTACTTTGTTCATTTTAGTCGAAAGTAGATACTCAGATCAGCTGGATTCCTGCTTGATTCTTGTTCTTTGGTATCACTAGTTTCGGTAGTTTATTTTTCTTGATGATATTCAAGAGACTCTATATAAGTTTGAAGAGGCCATTGATCCATCATCCTTATCGATCGTTGTGAAATCTATTTAATGTGTGCAGTTCGTGGATTCTACCTGTAGTTGTTACTGGGTTTGTAATTGGTGATTGGAAACCTGTGGTTTGTTGGCTCAAAAGAATTGGTTTAGTCTGTGGCTAGGCATTTGCATACAAACATTTATCCATCCAGCTATGAGGTGGATCAGCTGCTACTCCTCCGAGACCTAAAAAATTATGCATCATTATTTTTGCCTCTCATTTAGGACTATCAGCAATAATTTCTCTGTGGACTTTTGGGAATCTCTTTCATGTAGCTTCGTGTTCATGTTAAAAAGTGTTTCTAGTTTTGTGGGTAATATCTTTGATTGACTTAAACTGTTCCATTTTTCCTCGTACTTAATCTTCTTTTATTCCATTCATCATACCTTTTTTTCCTCTTTTGTTGTTGTTGTTGGTGGTGGTGGTGGTGGTGGTGTTGTGTGTGTGTCTGTGTTCTCCTTACTTATTTGATCGCTCAACCAAACACATATAATTTCTAGTTGATGTCAATCTTTGGTAATGCTTTGAGCAAGCAACTCCATTTTATTTTGAGGACACTTATTCAAATGGAATTTTTCTCTTTAAAATCGTGTGTGTATGCTCTCTCTTGCATGGTATGTTGTTAACCCTTTGGGTTTGATGATTGGTTAAATGGATTTGATAACTTTATATAAAGCGTGTGATGAAGATTCAACTGTGTGTGTGTGTGTGTGTGTGTGTGTGGGGCTTGTCGTTAATTTATATTCTCAAACTTGCAGATCAGCTTACACCCTCTAAGGGTATGCCCGACTTTGCTAAATTTGGAGTAATAAGGAAAAATTTTGGTTATATCTGTATTTGTGTTGTAAGTTAGCAAAGTAAACTCAATTTTTTCCTGAATGGATATATCACTGCTCCGACAATAGTTAAAAACTTCATTACATGTCAAATCTTGTATGTGGATTTTACTTTGTTTGACTTGAATAAATGTTATTAATAAATTTATTTTTCTCTCTCTTCCTGCATTGGCATTTAGTTTCTAGTAATTGTTAAAAACTTCATCAGATGTCAAATCTTGTGTGTGGATTTTACTTTGTTTGACTTGAATAAATGTTATTAATAAATTTATTTTTCTCGCTCTTCCTGCATTGGCATGTAATTTATAGTAAATTGTTAAATACTTCATTAGATGTCAAATCTTGTGTGTGGATTTTGGTTTGTTAGTAATAAATTTGTTTTTCTCTCTCTTCCTGCATTGCCATTTAGCTTTTAGTAGTTCATTCTCAGTAACTTGGGGGGTATTGTAGCCGAGGAATAGACTCCCAAACATAAGGATTGAGGATTCTTTAGTTGGTGCAAGAAACGTATGGAGCTTACCCATCATTTTAAGTTATAATATTTTAAGTTATCATAATTATAAACCCCAACCTATCTTAGGGGATCTGATGGGAACAGAGGATGTGAGTAGAAATTCAAGTGTGGCAACAACATAACCACCAGCCTTATACTGCAGGGCAATGATTACAATCAACTAATAGGATGGTAGATGTACGTGTGATGTTTAATTACGACAATCGTCCAGTGCTAACCAACAGATTTTAACTCAAATACTAAAGAGGCGTGTTCCTCACCTACCTTGAGCTTAAATTGCTGGGAAGCTGTCGGAAGGCATAGGGAAGGCCATTTGGACCAACAGGTAGGGAACCGCTTACTCTTCATGTTCAGCCTAGGAAACTTTACTGAAATATCCAGATAAAAACTATAGTGCTACTTTTCGAAATTGATTGCATTTGTACTTGGAAACTGATTGTTGTTTGAATTTTCTTCTACATAATGCATTGTCTATACATACAGACAGACATACATGCATGCATGCATGCATATATAACACAACTCTTGTTGCATTTTCTTCTGTTTACTTTTTTTTAGTCTTAATTTTACTTAATCACCTCCTTTTAATTGACAATTAGGGTTTTAGAAAGGTTGATCCAGACCGCTGGGAATTTGCAAATGAAGGATTTTTGAGAGGTCAGAAACAACTTTTGAAGGGTATCAGTCGGAGGAAACCTGCTCAAGTGAACGGTAGTCAACAGCAATCTCCGGCACAGAACAACCTGTTGCGGCATGTATTGAGGTTGGAAAGTTTGGGCTTGAAGAAGAGGTTGAAAGATTGAAAAGGGATAAGAATGTTCTTATGCAAGAACTTGTTAGGTTGAGACAACAACAACAAGCAACTGATAACCAATTGCAAAGTGTTGGGCAACGTGTACAGGTTATGGAGCAGCGTCAACAACAAATGATGTCATTTCTGGCAAAGGCCATGCAAAGCCCAGGATTCTTGGGACAGTTTGTACAGCAGCATAGTGACAGTAACAGACATATTACTGGTGGCAATAAAAAGAGGAGGCTTCACAGGCAGGATGAAGGTACATTACCCTCTGATCATCTCTATGATGCTCCTGATGGACGTGTTATTAAATATCAACCTTCTATGAATGAGGCTGCAAAAGCAGTATTGCGCCAGATATTGCAGATGAATACTTCTTCAAGGAGGGAATCATCAATAAATAACTCCGATGCTTTTCTTATTGATGATGTTCCTTCTGCCATTGCATTAGATAGTGGGAGTTCCTCTAGCCGGGCTTCAGGAGTGACTCTTTCTGAGGTTACACCTACTTCTGGCCAGTCTTATATGGCAGGGCAATCGCAATTGCCTGTTAATCGTACTCCCACCAACACATCTGAGATGCAATCTTCCGGTGCTGTGTTGACAGACCCTGTTAAAGTAGCTGAATTTCCAGGATTAAATTTACATAATTGCCCAGAGAATGTTTTGGGTATTGGTGAAGTCCAAGGTGTGGAGACAGAGAGCAGTTTAGTGAATCCTGAACTCACTTTTGCGGGGCCTGACACTGGGAATGCGGGGGACATAGACATGATGTCAGCAGTTTTGGATGGGACACAGTCTGTAGAATTAGAAACTGATGCCTTTTCACCTGATCCAGATGGAATTTCTAAGCTCCCAAGCATTAGTGATGTTTTCTGGGAACAGTTTCTCACAGCAAGTCCGCTTACAGGCGATACAGATGAAATCAGTTCTTGCTCTCTTGGAGATGGTTTGACTAAGGAAGGCGAAGTTCCATCTAGAAGGGAGAATGGACAGGAAAAGTTGGATAAGATAAAACATATCGATCATCTTACTCAACAGATGGAACTTCTTGCTTCCAAAACTTCCTAATTGTATTTATGTTTCTTGCCGAGAAAGGTAAAATTTTAAATGAGCGTTTACTATATCAAGCATGCTGTTTGTATATGTTTCATACACTCAAAAATAGGCTGCGATTAGCATACGTCATGTTGCTAAGGTCTATAGAAAGGTTTGTCATGTATATGATTAACAAGGAACTTGTTACAGAAGTATTATTGATGTGGATTTGTTTCTGAGAATACGTGGACCTTTACGGACTTTGAAAAAAATTGTCTTTGCTGCAACCTTATGTTTTATATTGAGTGATGATGCCATACTCATCTAGAAGGGGGTGCTTAAGGGTAAAAGAGACAGCTAAGAGTGCATTTATTTGAGTTGCCAATATTTGTTGTGCATGATTCCTGACCGTGTTGAGGTCCTTTGCAGCTGAGCAGAACAAAGTCATCCACATCTACAAAAAGACACCTGACAGATATAACCAAATTCTGAGAATACTCTTCCCTCCCATTTGCTTATCTGCTTTGTGTTGTGTTCTGTTTGGCAAAAATCTGACCAAACTTAAATGAACTATAGCCCTATTTGTAGTTTGATAAATTGTGTGCTCAATTCCCAGACTAATTAGGCCGCCCTCTGCCTCCTTCTCTTAAACGGTTGTAATATTTTATTTCGGTGGTAATGTTGCGCTTTAATGTTGTTTCCCCCTACCCTTCTTTCCACGAGTAAATCATATGTCCCTTTTTTTATCAAATAATTTGATTCAGATTAATTTTTCCCACCTTTCGATTTTCTTTTTGATTAAATTGATGTATCCACGATTCATGACAAACTCTTTTTATTAATATCATTAATATTTAAAATTTACTTATTATTATTTGGTTTAACAAATGTATGAGGTTAAGAATTTAGTTTTTGTCCGGTTTAAAGTTCAAATAAATAAACTGTTGTCTAACGAACGAAGCTATACCATAAAAGTCAATTATTAAAAAATGATAACGAACAAATATTTATGAGATCATAAATAATATTAATAACATTAACATAATAACCATTTTCATATAAAAATAGATAAATGAAAGGATCTAAACGGACTGGCATCCTACTCTAAAGGTTCGGCTTGTTTAGGTTTTCAGTTCATTAGTTTAGATGCCTAAATCCCAAGCTTGATCTTAACAATTCTCAAATCTGAAAGTGGTGGCTCATTTTTCTACTCTAGGGCGAAGTGTGGATGGAAAGAAAATGAGAACTAAACAAGTCAATAATTGATTTTGTGATTTGTGACTCCCAAACGAAGTTGGGATTGGTATGCCATAAAAGACCTTTCCTATAATATCTTGAATGATTTAGCAGTTATCCCACAGTCCTTAAATAGGAAGCAGCTGAGTGTATCTGATGCCCCTCAAAGACCGGTGTCTGCAACTATGAAAGGAAGATGTCTAATTGCTAGGAATTAGGATGAGGTGGGCCCATATTGGACGATAGTGAAGAATGGGTTTGGTGCTTAGCAAGTTTGAATCTTCCTATGGTAAAACAAGCTTCTACAAACACTGAGAAGTTGTTTGACTCAAATTGACACTTATGAGCTATCTTATTATCTATCCTCTTTCTTTCCCCAACTGGCAGCTTATTGTAGGCACTAGGAAACTAAGATCCCCACGCACAACTCACATGCACTGGCAGACGATGGCAACCTCAGCTGCAGACGGTGAGAGCAACTCGGACTTGTGATGAAGGAGCAGCCTCTAGCAGGCCACGCACACCTTACACCCAGCACGGTGACCTCATGCTGATGACACGACAGAGCTCACGGCGACCAGCGACGGAGCTTTTGGGAGGAGGCGACAGAGCAAGTGGGATTGGCGGAAGAGACGGGACTCGCAAGTGAGAGGTTTGAGGGGAAAAAAACAAAGTGAAATCGTAAGGGAATAATGCCAGAAGGGAGAGAAAAACAAAGAGGGAATAAATTCTCTGACACACACACAAAACGATCCTGAATTAAGCTCTTCAGACTTCAAAAATAAGCTCTTTTCCTGGCTTAATTTACACCACACGGTCAGCCAACTTATTTTCAATAAGCCCAATATGTTATAAGCCCTCCCCAAACATTAGATCAACTTTCAATCGGGCTTGTGTTAAAATTAACTCACATTTGGGCCAGCAAACACTGACCCAAACAGGCATTAAGTGAAGATCTCAGCTTTTTTAACTTTTTGAATTGTCCTATTCTAACCCTTTTCTAGACTCAAATGATTAACCACACGTACACTCACTTTTTCCAAACAATTTGGAATTTTGATTTCACAACCCTTTCAGACATTACTAAGTTATAAGGTTGTGGACACAAGGTATGAATTTGTGAATGAAACATTATCATTAACTCAAAGCAAACTAACTTCTTAGATTCAAAAAGTCAGATTGGGTCCAAAATGATGTTTGGTATGATTTTAGGGATAATTTGTACAAATTACAATTTATTTAAAAATATGATTGTAATATGAACCAAACCAAGCCAAACGGTTTCTTTTTCCCAGAAGAACCGTATTTAATCGAGATTTTCAGTCTTAACGTTTTAGAGGTGTTTGGATATTCTCAAAAATACTTCTCAAAAATACTTTTTGACAAATCGAGACAAACTATAATTTAGGGCTTGTTTGGTTTCTTGTTTTGATAATAATTTTTTATTTTTAAAAACAAAAATAAAAAATTTGTTTGGTAATTTGTTTTTAGTTGATTGTTTTAAAAAACAAAATACAGGAACATGTTTTTAAAAACAAAAAAACAAAACAACTTTTACATTTTTTTGGTCTTATTTTTGCATTTTTATTTTTTGTTATGAAAATTTTTGAGAAATTTTCTTCTCTTCTTATCTAATCCACTACTTACCATTACCAGCGATAACTATCACCTACCAAATGTGATTTCTCTACGGTTTTTTTTTCAAACATGATTTTTTAAAATTATTATCCAAACAATTTTTTTTTTGTTTTCAAAACTTATTATAAAAACAATGTTATAAAATTGTTTTGAGAACAAGAAAACAAAGAACAAAGGGCCCTTAGTTTCTATCCAAACATTCTCTTTTAATCTTAGGGGGTGTTTGGATAAGAACAAAACTATAGTTTCAAATGTGCTTTTACGATATACGAAGTAAATATGTAGAGGGAGTTTGCCTCGATTTACATAAAAGTGTTTTTGAAAAGTGATTCTGAAATTACCAAACGTCTTTTTAGGGGGTATTTGAAAACATCCAAACCATGGTTTTAAAAGCACTTTTCTGCAAAACGAGACAAATTCCTTCATATATTTACTTCATAAACCGTAAAAGCACTTCTGAAATCATGGTTTCATTTATATCCAAACACCCTTTTAAAAACCAAAAAAAGACATGCACCAAAAAAAATCTCGGATCTTGCCTGGCCTGAGCTTGTAGATATGATCCCTGCTAACCCGCACCGACCCGTAACTCGCTCTTGCCAACGTGATGTGGACTTTTTTTTTTGGGTCGGACGACGTGATGTGATTCAGCAGACGCTTTCTTCCTTCTGTACTCACAACCGATGCCTGGTTCCATTTTTTGGAATCTGGACATAGCTCGAGAACTCATTCGCTATCCGCATTCCTTCATAGTCCAAGTCTGCTTCTGACGGTATTTCTTTTTGTTTTCTAATTTTTTTGAAGTTCGCCATTTGAGTGTAAGTTGATGGTTTAGCTAGTTCTTCTTTCCATTTCACATGCCAATGCATCACATATTGCGCTTCGTTGTTATAATCGTTTTCACGTATATTTGGTGGCACATTGATGCAGCAATTCATGGTGTTATTTTGGAGGGTTTGAACTGGTGTGACGATTGGAGAAGAGAGCTAGTCCTCTATCCTCGTAATTACCTTTTGAAACGTCACAATGAGAAGGTAGGGTAAAAGAAGTAGCAAAGGCTATATAATCATTTCTTCTCTTCTATGGTTTCTTATTTAATTATTTATTTTCTATAGTTTAACTTCGTTGTTTTGTGATTGTTGCGGGGCTGGGAATCACAGGCAGCACTTGAAGCATGGAGGAGGGGGAGGAATAAGTAGGATGATGATTAAGTTGTCAGTTGCTGTTGCGGTGCTATTGATTTGTACAGTCTCGTTGTTGTTCTCATCAACATTCACTACTAGTGTTAAATCCAACGACTCGACAGAGGTGAGATGAGACTTTGAATTATAGTGCGATCAGTGAACTGGGTTTGTCTACATCACACAAATGATACAACATAAGGAAGGCAATGATTTGGATTCTTTGATTGCATATTTCTGCCGAATTTGTGCCCTTGGGATATTTGGATCTAACTTGACATTAAGTTGAATGGCAATGATGATAACAGAGAAGCATCTCTCTGTCTGTCTAATCAAGTAATTGCCAGCCATCCAAATTAATTGAAAAAGTTCATCCGCTAAGCATAACTTTCAGGTGACTGGTGGGCTAGCTCTTGCCCATAGGGCATAGTGGCATGAAAGAAATGCTAAACTCTTGATGGCTAATACATTGGTCCAAACAATATATCAATATAAAAAATAAAATTTATAGCACGTCGTGCTATTCACCATTCATAAATAATGCGGCCTATTTTTTAGTCATGAACTCTTTTTGCAATGCAAAAGAAGCATGTCTGGTTTTTAACAATTCTCTTGTTAATAGTTGCTTTTCAAACTAGGGCAGAGAACTACAGTATTGATTTAATCAGAATTGACCCCTTAATCAGTGCATGATGCACAGACAGAACTGATCAAGCTATCCCAAGTCTAAGTACAAATTACCCTCTTTATATTGTTCATAAGGATAAATAGGTGGTTATAATAGTTAGTGACTACTCCTTCCATTTTAGATTATAAGCCCATTTTTGTAAAGTACTGTGTTTCAAGGTGTAAGGCCATTTATGGAATTTTATGTGCAATTAATGTCTTTTTATCAAAAATGTCCTTAGAAGTGTATTAAAATTACTTGCCTAGAAACGAGTTCACTTACTAGATACTTTTTTTTTTTAAATGGATGTGGGTTAGTTAAAATGGCCTTATAATATGAAATGGAGGGAGTACTAACTATTTTTCAGTTGCCCATAACAACAAACGGAGACAGCTGACATAATCTCATGTAACTGTGCCCCAATCTGAAATATATTGAATTAATCAATGACACCATTTCTGAGAAATATATTGTCATAATCACAAGCCCTAAGTTAAATGGAAAATTGTTGAGTGTACTGAAAAGAAAAATGATAGTTTTTC
>NW_021636716.1:0-30713 GCF_004799145.2 Neltuma alba
AAGCCCTTTCTTTCTCACACCCTCAATCTCCCGCTCACTCTCACCATTGCGCAGCGGCGGAGAAGGAAAAACGAACAGGAGAGGAGAAACGAAACGGCAAAGGCAAGGGGAGAAATGCTTTGAAAGTGGGGTGCACGTGACCCCCCTTTCAACAAGCGTGGGTGCACGTGCTTTTATTTATTTATTTTTAATATATTTATATATAATAATTAATTTTTTTTAAAAAAATCTTTTCATAATATATATATCACAAAAATTATAATTTACAATTTATACAATAAGATTAAATTTTAGATATTATTAATTAATCTCATACCCATATAACTTAAATCCTATACTAAGATAAAAAAAAATGGAATGTTACACTAACAGTGTATCTTTTCTTCTATTAATATTGCCAAAGATATTTTTATTCCACTTTTTAGCAGCTTCTTTAAACTTGTCCATATTTTCGTACTAGCTGTGATCTGTGTTCCAGTTTTCTTTCGCCAACTGAGTAAAACCTTCATGAGTGACCCAAGGGGCGAAGAATCTGAATGAGTAATCCCTACTACCTTTGGGTAGATGTTTTTTGAGCTTTAGAAGAAGAGGGCAGTGATTTGATTTCATCTTTGGCAGATAAAGGACCGAAGCTGTATTAAACTCTTCAATTCATGTTGGTTTTGCTATAAACCGATCAATTCTACTACCCGAAGGGTTGCGTGTCCATGTAAATCTGGGACCCTGAAAATCCACTTCTGTTATCTCACTCATACCAAGCCAATCGACAAAATAGCGATCTATACCTGAGGACTGACGTGCTGTCGGTCGTCATTCATTAGTGTTCCGAGTTGCATTAAAATCTTCGCCAACACACCATTTCCCCACGCCGCATTCTTTAATATCTTTGAGTTGTTTCCAAGGTTCTCGTCTATGGGTGGGGTTTGGGTGCCCATAAACCACAGACAGGTCCCAGTCTTCCTCCTTCCCTTACTAAATGTGCGATGCAAAACTTGATGACCGAAAAGTCAACGTTTTCATCCCAAAAGCACCATATCCTTCCACTGAAACCTACCGCGTCCACCATATCAAAGTTCTTGAACCCCAAATGTTTAGCAAAAACCTTACTTTATCGCTATGACATCTTAGCTCCAACAACGCCAATAACTCAAATGCATTTTTTTTTTCATCTCTAGTAAAAGACGCACAAACACACACCCTCCAACACCACGTGAGTTCCAAATATATATCTGTGTAACCATTATTAAATATATATATATATATATATATATATATATAAAAGAAAAGGAAATCCCCCTGCGTCTAACAGGTAGTACGTTTGTCTCCACCATTCAAGGCATCATTTACTGTCATCAAATCAACATCATTCTCGCTAGAAAGTGGGTTCGATCGAACAAAAACAGTACTCCTCCCACCATCTCCTGGATCCAGCGGATTATCAACATCCATCATATCTGTTGAGACCATGGCGTCTCTCCAGCTTGTTGAGGTTGCATGGCTCTCACTCCATACATGAGGGAAGTGCTCAAGTAAGCTTGTGTGCCATTGGTCACATCTATCATCAACTCACTGGCCTCAGTTCCCTCTTTAAGATCCAAGCCCAAATTAGTCTTAGCTCGCTCTAAACGGCCCAACTCATTTGTTACCTTCGAAGATAATTTCCTTTTTGGATCAGCTTTCCTAATCGCATGTGTGTTGCCCCCTACATCTTTCAGCCTAACCTCACATGGTCTACTCCTCGACCCAACAAATTGCCTCACGTGGGTCCTAACAAGACTACTCTTACTGGTATCCTATCGTATATGAGGGTTGTAATTTGTTATCTCCTTAACAGTAAGCGTTGAGATATTCTAATTTGAAGCATCCCCTACAATCTCGCCCTCCTCTATCTCTAACGTATTGAAGCGGGAACCCGGCACTAAACTCCTGGGATTTACCCTCGCATTTTGCCTTGAATTACTCCTTTTTCCCAAATGTCGCTCCTTGCCGCTTGGGTCACCGGGGGCATTGAACCACCATCGAGGGCTCATATCTTACTGCCGTGGTCTCTATGGTTTCCAGCACTACACTTGAAGACTCACTCTGTCGTGTCACTGATGGCTCTTTACCTACTGCCCCTGCCTCTTCAGCACCTTCCTGGGTCTTCTTACACAGGCAATGGTCGGCATCATGTCCATATCATCCACAACCAAAACATATTAAATGGATACCCTCATATTAAACCTTTATTTCTTTATCATTGACTAGGATCATCAGCCTTAAAGGACTGTAGAGGTCCAACTCTACACATATACGTGCAAACCTTCCCTTCTTTTAGCATAGTGTTTTCGTGTCGATCTTCAAAACTCTGCCCACTTGCGAACCCAGGACGTGGAGAATACCTTGATCGTAATAGTTGAGAGGCAACTTAGCAATACGAATCCAGGTAGCAACTGTAGATATAACTTCTTCCTCAGGATCAAAATCAGACTTCCAAGGTTGGACTGCTAAGTAATGATTGTAAACAAGCCACGGCCCCCCTGTCAGAGCCAGATCATAATCTGCCTCCTTAGAGAATTGCACCACAAAGAAGCCTGAGCCAATGTCAATGGTCTTTACCTCCCCATACTTGCCCCATAACTGTTGAACCTTTGTTTCCAAGTATTTCAGGTTTACCATGAGGCCTAATAGTTTCACAATCAAAGCATTTTTCCAACGCTAGGCCAATCGTTCCTTCTCATGCTTAGGGATAATCACGCTGCGACCTCACTCAGTCATCTCGACCTGGGTTCTTTCTTTCCATCTACCTCCACTCCACCAATCCTCCTCTTCCTCTACGTCTTCCATTCCTTTAGTCACAATCTACTTGAACGACTTCCCTTTAGGGCCCTTCTCAATCGAAGGCCCTTTTGGCTTGCACCCTTCTGGACTCATTGCCCTTTCCTCATGCGTCCAGTCCTCATGTCGAGGAACAAGAATATGCTCATTTGTGAACAACCCTTTACCTGTGTGGACCTTTTTTCGGCTTCGTTCGAAAGCATCAGCTTCCTCCAACGATGGCGCCCTCGGGCTCTCACACATTCCCTCACTCTCTCACATTCTGGTTTATTTACTGATCATAATGCGAGCTACCTCTGATCTTTAATATAAGAACTCATTTGATTTTTATTTTGGTTCTAAATATAAAACCCTAATCTACTTTGTCTTTTATATTTATCTATTTTTTTTGCCAATGTAACCCTTGTAATAATAGTAGTTCTAGTCAATACACTTGATTAACAAGGATATTTTTGAAAATACAACACATATTTATTGTAAATAACTAACTTAATTTTCTTAATCTACTCAAATTAGTTAATTAACTCCTATAGAACCAGAGGTAGTATTAAATTGGGATAAAATTGAAAAGTAATTGAATTTTAAATGAGAATTAATAAAGTTTAAGGTTTTTCTTGATTTATGTGAAACATGTTAAAAATAACTTATAAATAAGACAGAAGAGTATTAAAATTAGGTTTAAATTTCTTATAATTTTCCTTTTTACTTGTCATCTTTTATTTTAAATACTTATTAATGTTACAAATAACCCCAAACTCGTCGTTACTAATTTTTTTATCATCTTATTTTATAATTGCTAGCATTAAAAAGGTTTTTTTTTTAGTCCAGCATTAAATAGGTTTAAAATATGCTTTTTAAAATTAAAATTATTAAAGGGAAAATGACATAGTTGAAAATTACAATATTCCAATTTAAGTACTTAAGGAGTCAAAATTTTAGGGGAGGGAGTGGTGCTTGCTTTAGTATTTCAAATGACTAAAATGCCCTTTTGTAAGATTTTTTTTAAGAAAAAAATATCAAATTTGTCATCATCAGTATATTTTTTTGTCATTGCTTGTTAAACATTTGTCATTATCAGTTCCCAACTTATTAATAAATAACTTATCATTGTCAGTATATTTCTTGTTATTTGTTGTTCAATGCTTGTCATTGCTAATTCACAACTTGTTAATAAGTTTTTTGATACAAGGGCATTTTTGTCATTTAACTACATTTGCAAAATATCATATCAAATAGACTAAAGTATACATTTGGTTATTTAACTTTGTACAAAGTTTTAATTTGGTCCCTTAACATTAAAAAGTATACTTTTAGTTCTTTAAAATTTTTTTAAAAAAAGGTGACATTAAAGTCTTAAATGTTGATAAAATATTTTCAAATGTTAACATATTAAATTTAATTTTCAAAATATTCATGATTGTTATAGAAAATTATTATTAAAACCTAATGATTTTAGGGTTAAAGGACCAAATGTATGCTTTTTAAAATTAAGGGACCAAATTAAAACCTTGTATAAAATTAAAGAACCAAATGTATACTTTAGCTTATCAAACATTATTTTCCCCCCCAAAATTTTAACTTCTTAAATACCTAAATTAAAATATTATAATTTTCAACTTCTTTTTTATATCTTAATATCAAAGTAATTCTTTCCAAACATAACATGGGCAATAATGTATTGGGAAAATTGCAAATAAAGACCTTTGAAAATATAAAATAGCAATTTAGGTACTTCAATTTACAAAATTGCTGTGAGAGACCGGGTCTCAAATATGAATTATGAAATGTAAGGAAAAAGACTAAATTGCCCTTCTTCTCTTTCTTCCATCACCTTATCTTCTTCTCTTTCCCATTGCGGTCCAATCCAGGAGTTCTCTCTTCCCTCTCCTTCTCTTTCTTCCATCACCTCATTTCTTTCTCTCTTCCAATGACCTCAAGGCTCTATGTGGGGTGTGTGAGTTAGTGGGGATTTAGTTTAGGGAGCATGGTGGAGCGATTTTATCGACTAAGGAGAGAGATTTTTTAACTGGGAAGATTAATGGAAGGTCGGTGCTCAATGGGGGCTAGAGTTATGGGGATTTATGGATGAGAAATTCTGGTAAAAATTGGATCGATGACAAAGTATAGATCCCTATTGCTTTGTCACTGCATCCAACTATTTGTCCACTCTAAGTTCCACTGTGACAAGCAAAGCGAAGATGAATTCAAGGGGTGGGTGGAACTATCAATTTCACGCGTGTGTTGAAGAGCTTGGACGCAGGCCTTCTCCCATTGCACGAAATATTGACGTGGAACAAAGAGAAGGAAAGCACATGTGCGGTTTGGTTGGGAGAATTGGACTAACCCCTTCACAGTGTTGCTCAATCACAGAAGCTCGAATGGGGTTTTGATTGCAAGATTGGGCCGCCCTTTGATGGATGCTATTAGGTTGGGAAGAATGATATGAGGTAGGGGCATCCTAGATCTGCGACCATGAAAACAATGATGAGCAATATTTTTTTAGCAACCGTGGGGAAAGAATCAAAGCAGAGGAGCTTGGGCACCTAAGATGGTGTTTTTTTTTCCCTTGGTTTTGTTCCCTTGATTTTAGTTTTGCTTCTTTCTCCCCCTCACATTACAGGATCTCTTCTTTTTTCTTATTTACTCATTTCAACAGAGAAATTAAAATTATATGAAAACCTTATCGAAACTTGTTATTAGTCTTACTTAACTTGTCATTTACCTAATTGAACTTGTCATGAATCCTATCTCAAAAGTGTTTACTATCAAGAAAATCTGCAAATTCTAATTTTAACAGAGAAATTTAAAATTGTGTCAAAACCTTATAAGAACTTGTCATTAGTCTTACTTAACTTGTCATTGGCTTAACTGAACTTGTCATTTTATAAATAAATGTGGAAATTCAGCTATTTTAACAGAAAATCTCAAATCTGTATGAGTAGCTTATCAGAAGTTGTCATTGGCCTTACTTAACTTGTCATTTCATAAATAAATGTGAAAACTCAATCATTCTAATAGAGAATCTCAAATTTGTATGAAAACCTTATCAGAAGTTGTCATTTGGCTAACTGAACTTGTCATTTCGTAAAAAAATATGAAAATTCTGTCATCTTAACAATTTAAGCTCAAATTTGTATGAGTAGATTATCAGAAGTTGTCATTCAACTTATTAAAGCTATCATTAGCCTTACTGAAGTTGTCATTCATCCAAGAATGTGAAAATTGTCATTTTAATGCACAAACTTAAATTCCTATTAAATGTTTATCAGAACTTGTCACTTATGTTACTAAACTTGTTATTCATCTTAATAAACTTGTCATTGGCATCTCATTGGCATTACATCAACACTTGTTATTAAAAGTTTGCAATAGGAAATGACAAGTTAGTAATAGAAAATTACAACTCTGCAATAAAAAATAACAAGTTTATAATAGGAATTACAAGTCTGCAATATGGAATTACAAATCTGCAATAAGAAATAATAAGTCTGCAATAGGAAATAACAAGTCTATAATAAAAAATAATAAGCCTGAAATGAAAAATCACAACTCTGATATAGGAAATTACAAGTTTGGAACAGAAAATAACAAGTCCAAAATAGAGAATTATGAGTCTAAAATAGAAAATTACAGGTCTAGAATAGGAAATTATAAATCTCTAATAGAAAATAACAAGTCCAAATAACCATCTAACATCGATGACATCAAAGCTAATTTTGAACATTTCTTGACAATATTAGGTTCAAGCAATTATCTGATAACTACATTCATGGATAAAGGAACATATAATTATCATTTGATAACATATAATCATCTGAATGAGGGCGTGTTATTAGTAGGCTAGGCTTCATTCACCTGTTTCTCAAAATGCATCCTCTTCAAACCCTGCAACAAGGATGTTAAGAGTTGTTAGCTTATACTTGAAAGGCTTGGATTTCAACTTTTGTGCTTCTCGTTGGGCTGATTGATTATTTGTTCATCCCTTTCTAACTTTAGAGATAAAAAACTTTGGGACCTAGGCGGGTGCTTCACTTGCTTGGTTGAAAGAGCTAAAAAAAAAAAAAATCCTACCCACCCACAACTCAGCACAAACACAAATGAAATCTATTTGATGTATTGCCACAAATACTTAGTTGAAATGCTTAGTTGAAAGAGTAGGACGAAGCGGGAGAGAGAAGAGAAGGATATGGGTTTGTGAGAACGAAGCAGAGGAGGATATGTGAAGCCGGTGGGTATTTTTGTCTTTTAATCAACATTTCATAATTGCAAATTGGGACTGGGTCCTTGCAGTAATTTTTCTAATTCAGGGTTATTGGTTGCCATTTTATATATTGGGAAGTCTTTTTTTATAATTTTTCCTAATGTATTTTTAATTTAGTTTTGTAAAATAGAAGTGTTTTTACTTGACATTTCTTCATTTCCAAGGCAAAGGGGAAATACCCGAAAGTGGCAGAGAAATGACGTTGCCAGTTTCCCTTCTTCTCCCTGAACTGAATATAAAAATCCCTAATTCCAGCGCACATAAACCCTTTCCCTGCCACTCTTATCTCGCTCTTATCCCTCTGTTATTGACGTCACTGTAACTCTCTTTGATCTATATTCCATTCCATTGGTGTTTATTCCGATTTCATTTCGCTTTCTTTTTAGAATGATGGACGGAGTTCATGGCGGTATGGCGAGTTCCGCGGTGGCGAATGTGAATTCTCCGCCGCCATTCCTCAGCAAGACCTATGACATGGTCGACGACCCTTCCACAAACTTGGTGGTCTCATGGAGTGATAATAACAACAGCTTTGTTGTTTGGGATGTGCCCGAATTCGCTAGGGACATCTTGCCCAAGTATTTTAAGCACAACAATTTCTCCAGCTTCGTCAGGCAATTGAATACTTACGTGGGCTTCTCTTATCTTTTCTCCAACACCCCATCATCATTATATTGAAGTCTTTTCACTTTTAATTTGGATTTACTTGTTATGCTGGTTGATCATCGTATATCTTTCCTTCCTTGATTGTGATTTGATTTTGGGGGCAAAGGGGGTTGTAGTTACTTTTAGAGTGCGATCAATTGCATGACTCTGACCGGGGATGGAGGATCGTTGTGCTGATATACTGAATTTTTGGAGTCTTTTTTTTCGCTCCCTCTTGGTCCTATGACGGAGATATACTGAAGGAATCATTGATAACGGTGCCAGTGAGGTGTGATAGTGGAAGTGGATTTGTGTTCGTGCTTTCTGGTGGTAATTTTTTTTTTCTTTGGGATATTCTTTTTTCCTTTGGGGGGGTTTTTTGGGGAGTGGAATTACGGGTGCTTTCATCAGCTTCTAGCAGTTGGAGAAATATCCAGAAACTTGAAAATTTTATTTGAAATATGTGTCTGTTACTTTGTTCATTTTAGTCGAAAGTAGATACTCAGATCAGCTGGATTCCTGCTTGATTCTTGTTCTTTGGTATCACTAGTTTCGGTAGTTTATTTTTCTTGATGATATTCAAGAGACTCTATATAAGTTTGAAGAGGCCATTGATCCATCATCCTTATGGATCGTTGTGAAATCTATTTAATGTGTGCAGTTCGTGGATTCTACCTGTAGTTGTTACTGGGTTTGTAATTGGTGATTGGAAACCTGTGGTTTTGTTGGCTCAAAAGAATTGGTTTAGTCTGTGGCTAGGCATTTGCATACAAACATTTATCCATCCAGCTATGAGGTGGATCAGCTGCTACTCCTCCGAGACCTAAAAAATTATGCATCATTATTTTTGCCTCTCATTTAGGACTATCAGCAATAATTTCTCTGTGGACTTTTGGGAATCTCTTTCATGTAGCTTCGTGTTCATGTTAAAAAGTGTTTCTAGTTTTGTGGGTAATATCTTTGATTGACTTAAACTGTTCCATTTTTCCTCGTACTTAATCTTCTTTTATTCCATTCATCATACCTTTTTTTCCTCTTTTGTTGTTGTTGTTGGTGGTGGTGGTGGTGGTGGTGTTGTGTGTGTGTCTGTGTTCTCCTTACTTATTTGATCGCTCAACCAAACACATATAATTTCTAGTTGATGTCAATCTTTGGTAATGCTTTGAGCAAGCAACTCCATTTTATTTTGAGGACACTTATTCAAATGGAATTTTTCTCTTTAAAATCGTGTGTGTATGCTCTCTCTTGCATGGTATGTTGTTAACCCTTTGGGTTTGATGATTGGTTAAATGGATTTGATAACTTTATATAAAGCGTGTGATGAAGATTCAACTGTGTGTGTGTGTGTGTGTGTGTGTGTGTGGGGCTTGTCGTTAATTTATATTCTCAAACTTGCAGATCAGCTTACACCCTCTAAGGGTATGCCCGACTTTGCTAAATTTGGAGTAATAAGGAAAAATTTTGGTTATATCTGTATTTGTGTTGTAAGTTAGCAAAGTAAACTCAATTTTTTCCTGAATGGATATATCACTGCTCCGACAATAGTTAAAAACTTCATTACATGTCAAATCTTGTATGTGGATTTTACTTTGTTTGACTTGAATAAATGTTATTAATAAATTTATTTTTCTCTCTCTTCCTGCATTGGCATTTAGTTTCTAGTAAATTGTTAAAAACTTCATCAGATGTCAAATCTTGTGTGTGGATTTTACTTTGTTTGACTTGAATAAATGTTATTAATAAATTTATTTTTCTCGCTCTTCCTGCATTGGCATGTAATTTATAGTAAATTGTTAAATACTTCATTAGATGTCAAATCTTGTGTGTGGATTTTGGTTTGTTAGTAATAAATTTGTTTTTCTCTCTCTTCCTGCATTGCCATTTAGCTTTTAGTAGTTCATTCTCAGTAACTTGGGGGGTATTGTAGCCGAGGAATAGACTCCCAAACATAAGGATTGAGGATTCTTTAGTTGGTGCAAGAAACGTATGGAGCTTACCCATCATTTTAAGTTATAATATTTTAAGTTATCATAATTATAAACCCCAACCTATCTTAGGGGATCTGATGGGAACAGAGGATGTGAGTAGAAATTCAAGTGTGGCAACAACATAACCACCAGCCTTATACTGCAGGGCAATGATTACAATCAACTAATAGGATGGTAGATGTACGTGTGATGTTTAATTACGACAATCGTCCAGTGCTAACCAACAGATTTTAACTCAAATACTAAAGAGGCGTGTTCCTCACCTACCTTGAGCTTAAATTGCTGGGAAGCTGTCGGAAGGCATAGGGAAGGCCATTTGGACCAACAGGTAGGGAACCGCTTACTCTTCATGTTCAGCCTAGGAAACTTTACTGAAATATCCAGATAAAAACTATAGTGCTACTTTTCGAAATTGATTGCATTTGTACTTGGAAACTGATTGTTGTTTGAATTTTCTTCTACATAATGCATTGTCTATACATACAGACAGACATACATGCATGCATGCATGCATATATAACACAACTCTTGTTGCATTTTCTTCTGTTTACTTTTTTTAGTCTTAATTTTACTTAATCACCTCCTTTTAATTGACAATTAGGGTTTTAGAAAGGTTGATCCAGACCGCTGGGAATTTGCAAATGAAGGATTTTTGAGAGGTCAGAAACAACTTTTGAAGGGTATCAGTCGGAGGAAACCTGCTCAAGTGAACGGTAGTCAACAGCAATCTCCGGCACAGAACAAACCTGTTGCGGCATGTATTGAGGTTGGAAAGTTTGGGCTTGAAGAAGAGGTTGAAAGATTGAAAAGGGATAAGAATGTTCTTATGCAAGAACTTGTTAGGTTGAGACAACAACAACAAGCAACTGATAACCAATTGCAAAGTGTTGGGCAACGTGTACAGGTTATGGAGCAGCGTCAACAACAAATGATGTCATTTCTGGCAAAGGCCATGCAAAGCCCAGGATTCTTGGGACAGTTTGTACAGCAGCATAGTGACAGTAACAGACATATTACTGGTGGCAATAAAAAGAGGAGGCTTCACAGGCAGGATGAAGGTACATTACCCTCTGATCATCTCTATGATGCTCCTGATGGACGTGTTATTAAATATCAACCTTCTATGAATGAGGCTGCAAAAGCAGTATTGCGCCAGATATTGCAGATGAATACTTCTTCAAGGAGGGAATCATCAATAAATAACTCCGATGCTTTTCTTATTGATGATGTTCCTTCTGCCATTGCATTAGATAGTGGGAGTTCCTCTAGCCGGGCTTCAGGAGTGACTCTTTCTGAGGTTACACCTACTTCTGGCCAGTCTTATATGGCAGGGCAATCGCAATTGCCTGTTAATCGTACTCCCACCAACACATCTGAGATGCAATCTTCCGGTGCTGTGTTGACAGACCCTGTTAAAGTAGCTGAATTTCCAGGATTAAATTTACATAATTGCCCAGAGAATGTTTTGGGTATTGGTGAAGTCCAAGGTGTGGAGACAGAGAGCAGTTTAGTGAATCCTGAACTCACTTTTGCGGGGCCTGACACTGGGAATGCGGGGGACATAGACATGATGTCAGCAGTTTTGGATGGGACACAGTCTGTAGAATTAGAAACTGATGCCTTTTCACCTGATCCAGATGGAATTTCTAAGCTCCCAAGCATTAGTGATGTTTTCTGGGAACAGTTTCTCACAGCAAGTCCGCTTACAGGCGATACAGATGAAATCAGTTCTTGCTCTCTTGGAGATGGTTTGACTAAGGAAGGCGAAGTTCCATCTAGAAGGGAGAATGGACAGGAAAAGTTGGATAAGATAAAACATATCGATCATCTTACTCAACAGATGGAACTTCTTGCTTCCAAAACTTCCTAATTGTATTTATGTTTCTTGCCGAGAAAGGTAAAATTTTAAATGAGCGTTTACTATATCAAGCATGCTGTTTGTATATGTTTCATACACTCAAAAATAGGCTGCGATTAGCATACGTCATGTTGCTAAGGTCTATAGAAAGGTTTGTCATGTATATGATTAACAAGGAACTTGTTACAGAAGTATTATTGATGTGGATTTGTTTCTGAGAATACGTGGACCTTTACGGACTTTGAAAAAAATTGTCTTTGCTGCAACCTTATGTTTTATATTGAGTGATGATGCCATACTCATCTAGAAGGGGGTGCTTAAGGGTAAAAGAGACAGCTAAGAGTGCATTTATTTGAGTTGCCAATATTTGTTGTGCATGATTCCTGACCGTGTTGAGGTCCTTTGCAGCTGAGCAGAACAAAGTCATCCACATCTACAAAAAGACACCTGACAGATATAACCAAATTCTGAGAATACTCTTCCCTCCCATTTGCTTATCTGCTTTGTGTTGTGTTCTGTTTGGCAAAAATCTGACCAAACTTAAATGAACTATAGCCCTATTTGTAGTTTGATAAATTGTGTGCTCAATTCCCAGACTAATTAGGCCGCCCTCTGCCTCCTTCTCTTAAACGGTTGTAATATTTTATTTCGGTGGGTAATGTTGCGCTTTAATGTTGTTTCCCTACCCTTCTTTCCACGAGTAAAATCATATGTCCCTTTTTTTATCAAATAATTTGATTCAGATTAATTTTTCCCACCTTTCGATTTTCTTTTTGATTAAAATTGATGTATCCACGATTCATGACAAACTCTTTTTATTAATATCATTAATATTTTAAAATTTACTTATTATTATTTGGTTTAACAAATGTATGAGGTTAAGAATTTAGTTTTTGTCCGGTTTAAAGTTCAAATAAATAAACTGTTGTCTAACGAACGAAGCTATACCATAAAAGTCAATTATTAAAAAATGATAACGAACAAATATTTATGAGATCATAAATAATATTAATAACATTAACATAATTAACCATTTTCATATAAAAATAGATAAATGAAAGGATCTAAACGGACTGGCATCCTACTCTAAAGGTTCGGCTTGTTTAGGTTTTCAGTTCATTAGTTTAGATGCCTAAATCCCAAGCTTGATCTTAACAATTCTCAAATCTGAAAGTGGTGGCTCATTTTTCTACTCTAGGGCGAAGTGTGGATGGAAAGAAAATGAGAACTAAACAAGTCAATAATTGATTTTGTGATTTGTGACTCCCAAACGAAGTTGGGATTGGTATGCCATAAAAGACCTTTCCTATAATATCTTGAATGATTTAGCAGTTATCCCACAGTCCTTAAATAGGAAGCAGCTGAGTGTATCTGATGCCCCTCAAAGACCGGTGTCTGCAACTATGAAAGGAAGATGTCTAATTGCTAGGAATTAGGATGAGGTGGGCCCATATTGGACGATAGTGAAGAATGGGTTTGGTGCTTAGCAAGTTTGAATCTTCCTATGGTAAAACAAGCTTCTACAAACACTGAGAAGTTGTTTGACTCAAATTGACACTTATGAGCTATCTTATTATCTATCCTCTTTCTTTCCCCAACTGGCAGCTTATTGTAGGCACTAGGAAACTAAGATCCCCACGCACAACTCACATGCACTGGCAGACGATGGCAACCTCAGCTGCAGACGGTGAGAGCAACTCGGACTTGTGATGAAGGAGCAGCCTCTAGCAGGCCACGCACACCTTACACCCAGCACGGTGACCTCATGCTGATGACACGACAGAGCTCACGGCGACCAGCGACGGAGCTTTTGGGAGGAGGCGACAGAGCAAGTGGGATTGGCGGAAGAGACGGGACTCGCAAGTGAGAGGTTTGAGGGGGAAAAAAACAAAGTGAAATCGTAAGGGAATAATGCCAGAAGGGAGAGAAAAACAAAGAGGGAATAAATTCTCTGACACACCACAAAACGATCCTGAATTAAGCTCTTCAGACTTCAAAAATAAGCTCTTTTTCCTGGCTTAATTTACACCACACGGTCAGCCAACTTATTTTCAATAAGCCCAATATGTTATAAGCCCTCCCAAACATTAGATCAACTTTCAATCGGGCTTGTGTTAAAATTAACTCACATTTGGGCCAGCAAACACTGACCCAAACAGGCATTAAGTGAAGATCTCAGCTTTTTTAACTTTTTGAATTGTCCTATTCTAACCCTTTTCTAGACTCAAATGATTAACCACACGTACACTCACTTTTTCCAAACAATTTGGAATTTTGATTTCACAACCCTTTCAGACATTACTAAGTTATAAGGTTGTGGACACAAGGTATGAATTTGTGAATGAAACATTATCATTAACTCAAAGCAAAACTAACTTCTTAGATTCAAAAAGTCAGATTGGGTCCAAAATGATGTTTGGTATGATTTTAGGGATAATTTGTACAAATTACAATTTATTTAAAAATATGATTGTAATATGAACCAAACCAAGCCAAACGGTTTCTTTTTCCCAGAAGAACCGTATTTAATCGAGATTTTCAGTCTTAACGTTTTAGAGGTGTTTGGATATTCTCAAAAATACTTCTCAAAAATACTTTTTGACAAATCGAGACAAACTATAATTTAGGGCTTGTTTGGTTTCTTGTTTTGATAATAATTTTTTATTTTTAAAAACAAAAAAATAAAAAATTTGTTTGGTAATTTGTTTTTAGTTGATTGTTTTAAAAAACAAAATACAGGAACATGTTTTTAAAAACAAAAAAACCAAAACAACTTTTACATTTTTTTGGTCTTATTTTTGCATTTTTATTTTTTGTTATGAAAATTTTTGAGAAATTTTCTTCTCTTCTTATCTACTATCCACTACTTACCATTACCAGCGATAACTATCACCTACCAAATGTGATTTTCTACGGTTTTTTTTTCAAACATGATTTTTTAAAATTATTATCCAAACAATTTTTTTTTTGTTTTCAAAACTTATTATAAAAACAATGTTATAAAATTGTTTTGAGAACAAGAAAACAAAGAACAAAGGGCCCTTAGTTTCTATCCAAACATTCTCTTTTAATCTTAGGGGGTGTTTGGATAAGAACAAAACTATAGTTTCAAATGTGCTTTTACGATATACGAAGTAAATATGTAGAGGGAGTTTGCCTCGATTTACATAAAAGTGTTTTTGAAAAGTGATTCTGAAATTACCAAACGTCTTTTTAGGGGGTATTTGAAAACATCCAAACCATGGTTTTAAAAGCACTTTTCTGCAAAACGAGACAAATTCCTTCATATATTTACTTCATAAACCGTAAAAGCACTTCTGAAATCATGGTTTCATTTATATCCAAACACCCTTTTAAAAACCAAAAAAAGACATGCACCAAAAAAAATCTCGGATCTTGCCTGGCCTGAGCTTGTAGATATGATCCCTGCTAACCCGCACCGACCCGTAACTCGCTCTTGCCAACGTGATGTGGACTTTTTTTTTTTGGGTCGGACGACGTGATGTGATTCAGCAGACGCTTTCTTCCTTCTGTACTCACAACCGATGCCTGGTTCCATTTTTTGGAATCTGGACATAGCTCGAGAACTCATTCGCTATCCGCATTCCTTCATAGTCCAAGTCTGCTTCTGACGGTATTTCTTTTTGTTTTCTAATTTTTTTGAAGTTCGCCATTTGAGTGTAAGTTGATGGTTTAGCTAGTTCTTCTTTCCATTTCACATGCCAATGCATCACATATTGCGCTTCGTTGTTATAATCGTTTTCACGTATATTTGGTGGCACATTGATGCAGCAATTCATGGTGTTATTTTGGAGGGTTTGAACTGGTGTGACGATTGGAGAAGAGAGCTAGTCCTCTATCCTCGTAATTACCTTTTGAAACGTCACAATGAGAAGGTAGGGTAAAAGAAGTAGCAAAGGCTATATAATCATTTCTTCTCTTCTATGGTTTCTTATTTAATTATTTATTTTCTATAGTTTAACTTCGTTGTTTTGTGATTGTTGCGGGGCTGGGAATCACAGGCAGCACTTGAAGCATGGAGGAGGGGGAGGAATAAGTAGGATGATGATTAAGTTGTCAGTTGCTGTTGCGGTGCTATTGATTTGTACAGTCTCGTTGTTGTTCTCATCAACATTCACTACTAGTGTTAAATCCAACGACTCGACAGAGGTGAGATGAGACTTTGAATTATAGTGCGATCAGTGAACTGGGTTTGTCTACATCACACAAATGATACAACATAAGGAAGGCAATGATTTGGATTCTTTGATTGCATATTTCTGCCGAATTTGTGCCCTTGGGATATTTGGATCTAACTTGACATTAAGTTGAATGGCAATGATGATAAACAGAGAAGCATCTCTCTGTCTGTCTAATCAAGTAATTGCCAGCCATCCAAATTAATTGAAAAAGTTCATCCGCTAAGCATAACTTTCAGGTGACTGGTGGGCTAGCTCTTGCCCATAGGGCATAGTGGCATGAAAGAAATGCTAAACTCTTGATGGCTAATACATTGGTCCAAACAATATATCAATATAAAAAATAAAATTTATAGCACGTCGTGCTATTCACCATTCATAAATAATGCGGCCTATTTTTTAGTCATGAACTCTTTTTGCAATGCAAAAAGAAGCATGTCTGGTTTTTAACAATTCTCTTGTTAATAGTTGCTTTTCAAACTAGGGCAGAGAACTACAGTATTGATTTAATCAGAATTGACCCCTTAATCAGTGCATGATGCACAGACAGAACTGATCAAGCTATCCCAAGTCTAAGTACAAATTACCCTCTTTATATTGTTCATAAGGATAAATAGGTGGTTATAATAGTTAGTGACTACTCCTTCCATTTTAGATTATAAGCCCATTTTTGTAAAGTACTGTGTTTCAAGGTGTAAGGCCATTTATGGAATTTTATGTGCAATTAATGTCTTTTTATCAAAAATGTCCTTAGAAGTGTATTAAAATTACTTGCCTAGAAACGAGTTCACTTACTAGATACTTTTTTTTTTTAAATGGATGTGGGTTAGTTAAAATGGCCTTATAATATGAAATGGAGGGAGTACTAACTATTTTTCAGTTGCCCATAACAACAAACGGAGACAGCTGACATAATCTCATGTAACTGTGCCCCAATCTGAAATATATTGAATTAATCAATGACACCATTTCTGAGAAATATATTGTCATAATCACAAGCCCTAAGTTAAATGGAAAATTGTTGAGTGTACTGAAAAGAAAAATGATAGTTTTTCCCTAAGCTCTCTTTATGAGTGCTTGTTCCTTCCTCGTATCAGGGATTGACGATTCTTCCTTACTTGTGTTTAAACAGATCCATTTGGAAGAACTTTGGAGTGGTGCTGATTCCGGTGGTTGGAGGCCATCATCAGTTCCCCGATCTCATTGGCCACGTATCTTTCTTCTTTCTTAATTGTAGCTTTCTTCTTAACGTAGAAATTTCTGAATTTGCTGTTGTTGCATTCAATGTTGATTATAAGTTGTGGCAGCTCCTCCAAATGAGAGCAATGGCTATTTGCGTGTTCGCTGTAATGGTGGACTGAACCAGCAGCGCAGTGCGGTTTGTACATTTTTCTCAACTTCAAATTCTGTAGCCTTTTTCTTCTGAATAAATTATTCTTTGTCTTTTTTCATGGAAAGAAAGTTAAAAGAAATACTTAGTGCTAACGGGACATTTGCTAATAACGCTAAGTGAATAATACAGTACTGCTGTTAAAATGGGGCTGCTCTGCTATATGGTGCTTCTCTGTAATATTAACACATTGCATTTCAATGCCATAGATTTCCAATGCTGTTCTTGCTGCGAGAATAATGAATGCTACACTTGTACTACCTGAGTTGGATGCAAATTCCTTTTGGCATGATGACAGGTAAATGATCTTCATTTTAACTCTTAATTGAGTCTTGACCTGCACCCTCCATTGATCAAATTTTGGACTCGGAAGTTGGCATGTGTTCTGTTTTTTTTTTTTTTTTTGTTGGGGGGGTGTTTCAAATTTGAAAGGTACCCTTGCGGCAATAGACCTCTAAAATGACTCTGGCTAAATGCGCTAAATAAAGCACACTCTCAAGGGGAGGAAGATGCTAAAGAAAGAAAATATGGTTTATACTTCAGAATAAGGGTTGTTTGCTTTCTTTCTGAGCCCTAAGTTATATTTTATATTCCAGATTTTAGAATCATTTTAAAAAATTAAATTAGAAGTCAAAATAGGGTTTGTAATTAAGAAAGAGTAAGGAACTTTTAGTAAGCGGAGCTAGAATGAAGTTTAAGGTTGTGAGTAGGAGAAAATGAGATGGGGCAAAAGCAGATGAAGAAATCTAAGAAATAGTATCTTGAGGGAGAAGCCAAGGAGGTTATGAGTAACTGAGTATTGAACGTAAATGTTCTTTTTTCCAATTTTCTTCTCTACATTGTCAATAATGCTTGTGTGTGGGGCTGTGGTTGCTTCATCTTTTCCTGTTTGTTTGCAACAAAATAAGAATCTTGCAGATTCCCCACATCTTTGAGAATTGCTTCGGTACTTTTTTATTTAAACTTTTGGCCCCCCTGCCACATGTAAACTCATGGCATAAAAAGCAATGAAAGAGGTGATCTAGCTCTAGTAGCCAAATACCGTGCACTAAATGGCTTAAGTATCAGGCAAAGTTTTTAAGAGTTAAGTTGTTTAAACTTTATGTCAATTGATGTTTTTAATTTTTGGACAATGAATTCATGTCACCTTACAGCAAGTCTTTCTCCCCACTTGTGAGTGTCAAGTGTTGACCAAAATTGTTTTATTCGCTGTCTGAAGCTGAATTTTAATTCGTATTACCATTTAATATGCTTGGGTGTCATTGAAATAACCATAACCGTTGAACTGTTAACTTAGTGCAGTGGTTTCCATGGGATTTATGATGTTGAATACTTCATCAAGACGCTGAAGGATGATGTAAAGATTGTTGAAAGCATCCCAGAAACTGTGAAAAATGGCAAAAAGAAAAAAATAAAAGCCTTTCAGGTAGAATATTGGAATTTAGTTATTGATCAGTAATCACAGGGTGGATATAATTTCAATATCCTGGATAATACTTTCCACTTCAATTTACCTCAGCTTCGACCCCCAAGAGATGCTCCTATCAGATGGTATACGTCTGTTGCCCTGGAAAAAATGAAGGAACACGGTGCCATCTATCTTACTCCTTTTTCACATCGATTAGCTGAAGAACTTGACAATGCTGAGTACCAACGACTGAGGTGTAGGGTTAACTATCATGCTTTAAGGTTCAAGCCCCATATTATGAAGCTAAGTCAATCAATAGTCAATAAGCTTCGGGCACAAGGTCACTTCATGTCCATACATCTCCGCTTTGAGATGGATATGTTGGCATTTGCTGGGTAAGTTGTCGGGCTTTTTTTGGGGTGTCATGAACAATTTTGTTTCATTGAATTTAATAGTGTCCACATTAATTGATAGATATGGATTATTGGTATTTGTCTGTTGCCTCTCAGGATGAAAAGCATGCCTTTTTCTTTCAATTTAAATAGGTTCAGTTTAACAACAAAGGTGAAACTGGTTGATAGATCATTCCTTTAAGAGCTTCCTATATATCCAGGGACATCTATTGAATCCTTGGGTGATTTTATGCGTTAAAGCTGGCATTAAGATCAAAATTCTCCTGGTTTCTATTTAGGTATTTGTGATAGTTCGCTGACCAGGGTCCAGGGATAGTGTAAGTACCGTAGATAAAGCAACTTAGCTTTTTTTTGCTTTTTATACAGTTTACGGATTATGGATTTTAACCAAGACTCATTTAACTCTGACCCATTTTTCTGTGCCAATCTTGTTGGTACCATTCACATGCAAGTAAATTTATACACTGTCTTATATGTCTTTATTTGGGGGTCACTTGAGCCAAAGTATCTCCTACTTTTGGATTGAAAAGTGAAATAACTTGATCTCTTTCAATTGTTTAACTTAATAGAATCCAATCTTCAACCTCATTAGTTTCTGGGATATAGTAATAATTGGAGGCAGTAATCTTCTGAATGAAGCAGAGCTGAAATGGTGATAGTAAGTACTTTGGAGCTAATTAGATTTTGTATTGCAAATGTTGAATAGTTTCATGCTCTATCTGGATTCCGGAACTCACGTCTGCTGGAGTTCAAGTGTTAAAATTTAGGCATCCGCAACATTTAGATAGGATTTATCTTTCTGTCACACTTTTGAGTGTTTGATAGTTGGCTAATTAACATTTTTATATACATGATATTTAGATGCTTGGATATATTTTCTTCTGACGAACAACAGATATTGAGAAAATATCGAGAAGAAAATTTTGCACCCAAAAGACTTGTCTACAATGAAAGAAGAGCCATTGGGAAGTGCCCATTGACCCCGGAAGAGGTAAGACAGTTATGCTTATTGCCGTTTAATTTGTGTCTGGTGATTATACTTTTCAGACATATGTCATGAATATAATATTAACAATATTAGTTGGCCGACCCCATCAATATATCTCTCATGTTAGGTGGGCCTTATTCTGCGTTCAATGGGTTTTGACAATGCTACCAAGATATATTTAGCAGCTGGTGAACTATTTGGTGGGGAACGGTTTATGAAGCCATTTCGAAGTCTGTTTCCACACCTTGAAAATCATAGTTCCGTAGAACCTTCTGATGAACTTGCTGAGAACACTAGAGGCTTGGCAGGGTCTGCTGTGGATTACATGGTCTGTCTTCATTCTGACATTTTTATGCCAACATATGATGGCCCTAGCAACTTTGCCAACAACCTCCTTGGACATCGTCTCTATGAGGGCTTCCGGACCACGATCAGACCCGACAGAAAAGCTCTTGCTCCTATTTTCGTTGATAGAGAGAATGGGAAGACTGCTGGCTTTGAGGAAGCTATCAAGAGAGTCATGCTTGCAACAAACTTTGGCGGACCTCACAAGCGCATCACACCAGAGTCTTTCTATACAAATTCTTGGCCAGAATGCTTCTGCAAATTATCTCCTGATAACCCTGCTGACCGATGTCCATCAAATGATAGTTAATTATTTAGAACGATCAGATGCAGAACGAAGCATTTAATTACTAAAATGCGGCAATGTCTTCAGCAGAAAGATGAGAGTTGCTTCTCTACTTGAGCTAATGTTTATATTATTCCCAGTGATGAGCTGCTTTGCGCCAAGTTGAAAAGTAATGGATTCTTGTGATCAGATCCAGAATGTCAGGTTGTCTTCTCTTTCTTTTTTAGTCTCAGAAATTACACATTAATGCGAGAGATGCTGATTTGTTTATTGGTCTGAGTTTCACTTGGAACATGAAAGGAAGATCAGAAGACACTAGTTCCTCGTGCGTTAAAATGCTATCAGTGTCGCCGTTGGTACTTATTGTACTGCTAATTTGCTAGCCAAACTTTCTCATGAAGTTTTGGATAATTTTTGTACTTTTGATCATTCCCCACCTTGTTGTAGGAAAGTGGCGAAGGACGAAAGTGTGATGAGAAAGACTAGTGTAAGATTGTTGGTTGTGAGTCTTTTTTAATCCCCCGAGTGACATTGCCTCTTTCCGTGCAAAAAATTGACATGAGAGTTTTTCTTCACCATCATTCTTATGGTCAATCTCTTATTTCTCCATATCCGCTTACTTTACCATTCGTACCAGGATACACATTATACTAAATCTCTCACCAATTCAGGTCTTGCTTTAGCATTATTTAACTAGACATTCAAATGACGCTTAATTCACAAAAATGTAATAGGAAAAGAGGGGGGAAAAAACTATGAGAATATCACAATTTTACTCGAAAATAAAGGTGCCTCGGCAACTTTTCCCCAGATTCTCATGTTACGTAGTAACCAATACTGATAATGAATGTAATACATAATTTATAACTGGAAAACTATCGAACACACACGTCCACGTGCATTAAGATCAAATTAACCGCATTAAGATCAAAACCATTTATCCAGGAAGAGTATTCATTCCATAAAATAAATCAGTCTACTAACAGACAGAAACTCTCTAGACGAAGCACCCTGGGTATAAATACAAGTATACATCATGTATAAATCAATAGCACTTGAAACTAGATTACCACTACCTGTGTTGCGTGTTAACAGACGAAAGTAGCAAATTACATCACCTTGTGTTAAGATATCCTTTTTACCAGTTTGGAGAAAGAAGAGTGCTTAATACCTGCTGGTACTATTTTCATAATATGCAGTTAACAGTTAGATTAAGAACTGTCTTCCGCCAAGCCCAGGCAAATACAAAGATCTACAAACAGGTGAGTCTACTCATCCAGATGACCAGATCATATTCTGCATTATCTTCAATGTCTGAGCTCTGAAGACTCTGCGAGTGACAATAGCAACCTTCAATGCCATTAACTTGCAAGCAACAATAGATAGGTTGGAAGATATATACCTCAATTACATACATTTACTATGAATCTAGTGCAGCATTTGATCTCTTTTCCTTCCATGTTTTCCAAGCTTTTCTGACTTCATCTAGTTCAGAATGTGGAATGCTTGAGTTCCTATCCAATTTCTCAACCCAATCTGTCCAAGGAGAATTTGATGAATCTAGGAACATTGAAACTTTATGCAGCATAACAGATAAATAGAAGTCATCAACTGCCTGAAGAATTTGTTCTGATTCAACCATAGACACCATTTCTGGCCTTGTCATGTTTCCAGCACTTGCTCTCATTCTAAATGTGTTTCCCCTTAAAATTAAAACTTCTGCTGGGGCAAGAGGGAGGACGATTCGAGAAAATTTAACCAGCGACAATGCAAGGATGTCTCTAGGAAGCAAGTCCCGCTTTACTGCCACTGCAGTTCCAATCATTTTGCGGATCTGATGAGTTACCGAGTTAGTTTGTATATGATTAATCATTAATGTCATAAGTTTGAGCATTTAACTCTCTACAAAGGAATCCATTAAGCTATTTCATTCCATCCTATAAAAGAGAAGCAACCAGTTACCAAATGGCAGTTACAACCTAAAGTAAAGCAACTAGGCACCCAATGTGGACAGTTGATCATAATCATGTGAAACGAAGCATGCAAGCGTATTAACCACTGTTCACTGCTATGTCATGTGAAAAGGACCTCTGCAAAAGTTTCAAAGGGTCCAGTCTCAATGAGGCAGACTCTAAAAACCAGGTGATAAGCCACACAATTGCGTTAAATAAAGGCATTCAAATATCTTTAAATTCCTCCAATTACATAACTTTTAATTGTGGGTCAGTTATTCTGTTATCCCAACAGCCACTAAGAAAAATGTCGTGCAATGAACCACTGAGCATTAGAAGACTGCTAACTGCTGTCATGCTTAATTTTACGCACCACCTGAAAGGATAAGCATAAATAGACAGATCGATTCAAGCTGTCATAATACAATGGTTGCTGCTGGGGTTAAATCAGTTTTTTTCCACTTTTCTTTCCACTACTCATGGATGATGTGAAGCAAACCAAACAACTGATTTTTATCTTTTGGTTGGGGGGAGAGGGATTAGCAACTAGAGTGAGATATGAAAACAACATAAACCAGCCTCGAAATATCCAAAGAGTATGAATAGAATCTAGTCGCAATAAAGACATACTTGATGCAACATGAATGACTCCCCCCATATGTTGATCTCAACATAACCATATCCGAGTGAATTTTCCAAGTTCCCACAAGAACAATGAAAAACCCTTCTGAAATGGGAAGCATTTAATCTATCAGTCTCATCAGGCTCATATAACCATCTTGCATAGACAGCTGAACGGGAGTTTTTATAATTTAAATTAGAAGCGTCAACATCTAAAGATTTCTCCTCCTGTTCCCTGTTGCTTGAAGTGGATGGTTCACAACCGTCAAAATCCTCTCCATCACTTTCCTCAGATTCTGATCCAGAAGCTGAGATCATACCAAGAGAGTCTCTTCTGCTTGACTTGCCAACATTTCCAGGTGATTGCCTTACCTTCAATTTTTTCCTGTACTTTGACCTGACAGTATAATTATGGAAAGGATGTTCTCCCTACAACAAAGCATAACAGATGAAAAAATAACTATAGGGGTAGCTATCAAAATGTTACCCTTACATCATTCTTTTTTTCAGTTAACAATAAAATGATAGTGATGGCTGGTGAGTCACCAGTAACTATGCCTCGTACGTGCACAGCAACAACAAAGAAAGGGTTAGAATTTCTGAACATGAATGGGACAATATGCTTAAATAAAGATTCCAGCTTGGTGATGGAGATTTGGTGACATTTACCATGTATTTCTTCAATGTCTAGTAATTTTTTTTCACCTTCATAAATATAATTTAAAAAAAAAAAAAACAGAGCAATTCGGAACTACAGGAGGTTAATAATGAAATAAGTCTTTTACCCTATGCAACAAATAAATCTACTATCGTCATGGTTATGTTAACTACATTAGGTAGATAAGGCAAATGGGATCTTCACGTTATATAAAGTAAAAACTAAAATAATATACCTCAAAGGCGCTAAGTATAGTGTTGAAGTCCGAAATATGATATTGAATTTCATTCTCACTAAGATGACTTTGGATTCCTATAATATCAGCAGGGAGGAGGTAAGAGTACTTTCTCAGATTGCACTCTCTTCTAGGATCAAATCTCCTGAGACAAACCAAAGCCATGTGGTCAGGGAACAGGGTGAGAGAGGGCATTGAATAACAAGGAAGTATGCCGCTTTTTACTTAACATGAAGAAACGAAACAGAACAATTCTTTAAAAAAAAAAAAAAAAACTCTTATAATTGCAATCTCTCCTCCCAGTGGATACTTGTTTTCTCATGGATAACAATTTTAACTTGAATGAATCTAGGGTCTTTCATATATTAGTTGCATAATATACGAAATCAATTTTAGATTTTGATGCTACAACAGATTAGTAATAGTTGTAACACGTGAGACTAATGATCTTACTTTTTCGAAGGCAGAATACTAAAGACTTTGATAGTATGAGGAAGATAAGAGTTAATACAATTAGCAAGCAAAATGCCATAAGGGTCTCCTTGCCATGCATTCTCAGGAATCTCCATCTTTAAGGAGATCATAGTTGCCAAAGAGTGGACCTAGCACATCCGTCACATCAGACAGTTATGAAGTCAAATAAAGTGTATGTCCCCTCATGTGCAGGCAAGCAAAAAGAAAAGAAACAGGGGGAAATTGCTCAAAAGTCCCTAATTAGAAAATTAATTGTGCACAAGTACCTGGAATCCAGTTAAGGACTAAGGTCCTTTAGGAGAAATAGATATGCATAAGAAATGGCAATCTACCCTTAAAGTAAACATTCCAAAAAAAAAAAAACAAACATAAACGAAGCTGAAGGGAAAACAAGGATGAAGGCACAGGTGAAGAGCGAAGGCGCAAGGATGGAGTAGACGAGTGAGCAAGGAGGGGACAGTGACTAAGCGTGATTCCAACGATAGAGGTGGCAGAAATGATGGGGGCAAGCTATTCCGGAGAAGGAAATGCCTTTTAAGTATTATTTATTCATAACTCCTTTTGAAAATTTCACTCCATTTTTGTGATCTATGAAACCAATAAGTTTCCATGGCAAGTAACAAAGATTCTTCCAATTTCAGTTTGTATTGTAGCTGAGTGCTGGTTTAACCTTTTCCTTTTTCATTTAATGCCCTTGATTTATCGTCATTTGCCGTGTTTTCTTCTTGTTGAAGCTTGGAATGTATGGATAGTCCTTAACATGATTCCAAGTACTTTGCACAATTAATTTCCTAAGCAGGGACTTTTGAGCAATTTTGCCAAGAAATAGCCAATTTATAAATTCACAGATGAAAATAATAAGATTACTCCTTTGTCAGTTCTGCTACTTCGACCCCAAGCAACTTTGTACAGATCCCCATAATTGCTATCAAGGATGCCACCGGCCTTGAAAATAGCAGTTTCCAGTTCTTTCTCAATAGCTTCATGTCAAATTTGCAATGCTTTAGCAAGACGCCATCTGATTTATGAATGCCAGAAGCCACTTTTTGTTTTTTAATTTGAAAAGAAGTAAATATGTAAGGCTTGTACTCATTAAAACTTCTTACATAATCATTTCACATTAAACCAGCTTTTACTCAATGCAGCTACTCACATAAATGTACATGGAACACTGATGTACAGCCAAATACATTACCGTTCCGGAAAAATACATTGAATAAATATATAGAAGTTAAATTTCCAACGTATTTGCTTCACGAGCTAGCATAATCATTTCTTATTTTCCAGCATAACCGAGGGAAAATAAGCAGAAGTAGCTTACTGGATAATCTGTGTTCATCTCGTTGCATTTGCAGACCTGAAAATAGCCATGTGAGATCACGCCATTCCGAACATTTCAAAACACATGCGAAATCCGAAAGATGGGAAATAGGGAACCTCTATAATCGGTGCCGACGTATCCGACACGCATTACGACTTTTTTCTTCATAAAAGGATGCCATTTGTTAGGAGAAAGGAGAGGCGAAGGGTTTGGAGGCAATTGGGCAGAGGTTTCAGTTTCAGTGGAAGAACAATAGCATCTAAACAGTGTAGGAGGCAGAAATGGAAACTTCGCGATAGGGTTTGGGTTCGGGTTCGGGTTTGGACATGGAGATAGTGGGAATCGCAGAGCATATGAGACCACCATTGCTAATCTTCATGAAGCTTCTGAATGTTAAGGAAGCGCTCAGTTGCTTATCAGCTCGAAGTCTTCCAGGGATTATCCCATCAGCACTAACTGCCGACCAACGGTTACTTACGGAAGATAAATCTTGTTATCAAGAAGAAAAAAGATAATTTTAGACTGGGAAAAAAAATTAAATTAAAATTATAAATGATACCGCTCGATTTAACCCACCAAACACCATCTATCTAATCAAACAGAGAAAAATATCAAATGAAAATTGAAAAATAGACAAGATATAATATAATAAGAATCATTTAGTAAAATCATATGCTGCTGATCTTAATTAAGT
The DNA here is from genome assembly GCF_004799145.2 of Neltuma alba. Taxonomy (NCBI): domain Eukaryota; kingdom Viridiplantae; phylum Streptophyta; class Magnoliopsida; order Fabales; family Fabaceae; genus Neltuma; species Neltuma alba. The sequence goes on from NW_021636716.1 coordinate 26,554, forward strand.
CATTATTATGATTATTATTATTATTTTGATAATATAAGAAATGCACGCAAAGGTGCATTGGGAGAAATTTGACAGAAAGGGTGTTTGGATACCCAATAATTACTTTTCATAAGTATTTTTTTGTAAATCGAGACAAATTCTTCTACATATTTATCTCGTATACCTTAAAAGCATGTCTAAAACTATGATTTTAATCTTACCCAAACACCCCCTAATCATATTCCAATTCCTTGATGGTATAACGAGAAGAAACGAGATGGCTACTAATTTGATTATTACTATTAGAGTTCTTTTCCATGCTATGATAAATCTTATTCTATCAATAACTACTTCATCATATTAAAAAAAATTAGTTAAATTAATTATTTAAAAAATATTTGTTAACTTTTTAAGCTAACTTTTTTCAATTATTTATCATTTGTATTAACACTATTTGTGATAAAAATTCTTTTACTATATACATACAATAGGAATAGTTTGAAAAAAAATTATAAATTTAAGAAATAAAATAACCTTAAAACTTATATTTAAAATTGAATAGGATGAAAATAACTATTTGGTTTATTAAGAACATCTTGTCAGAGATAAGAATATTATTATGAATTACTACAATCAATGAATATTCAAATTGGTTTGCTAAATCAATTACTACCTCCTGTCCTTCATATAAGACCTTGTTTGACTTTTATGTTGGTCTTAAATAGAATACCTAATATATTTTATCTCTCATATTTATGTATTTTTTCTTAAGATAGTCATTTTAATAATGGTAGTTCTAGCCAATATAGTTGATTAAAAATGATATTTTAGAAAAATAACACATATTTATTACAAATAACTAATTTAACTTATTTTTTTAATCTCCTCAAATTAGTTAACTGGGTCTTATAATTAGGATCGGAGGTAATACGAGTTCATGAATCATGATGGTGTGGTCATGTCGAGATTTTGTATTTCATTAACCCCTCGTTGGCTATAGCAGATTGGTCGAATTAGATAAACATACGTTCTCAGGGCATTGCATAGATTCATTAAATAGAATGTTTCCTTTATTTTTTTTTAAAAAAAAAAAGAATAAATGCATGTCATAAGATGACGACTTTATTTCTTGGAAAAAAGATTTAACTTGATTAAAATGGGCCAAAAAAAGATTCATGACACCGATGTAACTACATTAAAAATATTTATTTTCCAAGCAAAAATATGTTTATTTGAATTATAATTTTTGTTGTATTTTATTAAGAATTAGACACTTTTTTCATTTGATGAGGATTTTTAATTCGTAGTATTCATCATTTATATATATGTTGTAACTTTATATAATTTTTAGATATTATATTAATATTAAATGATTTAAAAAACCATGTGAAAATGCCAAAAATTTACTTATTAAAAAAAACCTAGGATTAGAATTTTAAAGCTAGCCTGTAAAAGAGAACAAGCTTGGATAAGTGAAAAACCTGCTAGAGCCTGAACTATTTTCACCCTAGACTATATTGAGTGTGCAGGTTGGCTAGCTAATCAATCCTTCTTCTCATGACCCACTTAACCTTCAAAATTTCAAACCTTACCCTACTTAAGTTAAAACCCCACTCACATACCCTACTTAAGTTAAACCCAACACACACCAAAAAAACTAACCCATAAACCAAAGCCTAATTAATCAATTTTCAATGTAAAATTTAATTTATTTATTGATTTTTTGAAAAAGCCATGTCCTTGCTTGAATGTATGGGGAAAAAACAGATTTTTTTTTTTAAAAAAAATATAGGCGAGTTGGCGGGCTCAAGTTGGTATTTTACTAACCTGTCAAGGTATAAACTATTGACCAACAAGTATTAGTCCAAATAGAAGGGATTTGGGTACCTTAAATATCATATCCTGAATTTAATCCTTGTGGCGGTATGTATGAAAAAAAACATTGTTAGGAGGAGTCTCCGCTGCGGCACCTGATAGTACCATGAGAGATTAGTCTCTTACCATTCAAGTGGAGGGATACTCTATACAACAACAAAAAAATACAAACTACTTTAGTCCACATCATAATAGGCCAATCCGCAACCTATAGGTTGGCCTTTTTTACAACTCTACATATAATGATTTTTTTGTTTTTTTTTTTTTTGGGTATACAGGAGGGCTGGAGTCCAAAATAAACACAACTAATTAATCAAGGGATTAAATCCCAGCAAATCATTTTCGCAAATGTTCTTCAAGTGAGTAGGACACACGTGCTGAACAAGGAAGAACACGAGAGCCCATCTTTAGCAAGTGAATCGGTAAGCATATTCGACCTTCTGGGTATATATAGCAAGACCAGATCCCATGCATATCTCATTAATGACCGAGTTTGCATAAACACCAGGCTGCTTGAAGACGACATTTCCACCTTTTGTAAAGCATCAATAGTAACTTTCAAATCCGATTCTAAAACAACTTTTCTAAAACCAAATTCTCAGGCTAAATTTAACCCCTTTAAGATTGCCCATTCTTCATCTATAACACTACAGTCCCCTATGAAATGAGAAAAAACAACAATCCAAGAGCCATTAGTGTCTCTAATCATTCCACCACATCATGCTTTCTTAGAGGACAAAGAAACAGCCGCATCAACATTGATTTTAACCAACCACTAACTGGAGGTTGCCATCCCCATATATGATTAGATAAACCTTTTAAAATTAAAGTAATCGGTTCTGAGGATTGTGCATAATTTTTCCAAGTATTCAAAACAACTATGGCAGGTTCGTTTGGCTTTTGAAAATCTTCTTGAAAAACATGTTTATTTCTCCAGTTCCATAGCAACCAAATCGAGACTCCCCATATGAATTCAAATCCATGGTCACAGCAACCCCCACATCATTAGAGAGATTCTAGGCCACCCATTCAGTTAAAAAAATGAGAAGAAATGAGATAAATACCTTGGATGAACAAGGTGCAGCCACACTTCTTTGGCATACAAACAATCCCATGAAATATGAAAAGCAGTCTCAATCCCATCATTACAATGAGAACAATTAGGAGAGCTTATAGACTATCTACTCTTCCATTCTCTAGTAGGCAATCTGTTATGAAAAGTAATCCATAAGAAGACTCTTATTTTCTCAGCCCATGGCCACTTCCAAATATGCTTAAAAACAAAATTATAAGCGTGAGAGTTGGTTTTCTCAATCATTTGATAAGCACTCTAACAGGAAAGTTTTCCATGAGTAGAGTTTTTCCATGTCATAACATCATTTCCTGCATTGTCAAGGGAGGGATTTGAGTAATCAATCTCTGCATCACTTCCTGGTTAACCACATTCTGCAAGCGATCATAATCCCAAGTTCTAAACTTGGTCCAATCGGCCACATTTGAATTTTTTTTCATGGGAGTTAGCGGGTGCTGACACATATCTTTAATCTTCTTTTCCTGGAAACAGCCTAATATCATGAAGAAACTTATATGCTCACCATTTCTAAGCTTCCACTTAATTCCACTATTAACAAAATTACTTTGCTGACAAATAAAATGCCACAAACGAGAATCACCCTTCTGCACATTGAGTATTTCTTCTTCACTCCTCAACATATACTTATGTATTAAAACATCAGTCCATAGAGCTTTTAAGCCAATGATCAACTTCCATGCATGTTTAGCACCAAAAGCCTGATTCACTGAGCACAGTTTCTTAAACCCGAGTCCTCCATGGCTCCTTGGCTGAGTGATTTTGTCCCAGCTAATTGGATGGTAACCACAGTGTTCCTTCTTCGCCCAAATAAAATTCTGCTGCAGCCTTTCCACCTCATGACAAATACTCTTTGGAATCATGGTGACCTGCATCAGATACAAGGGAACTAAACTAAGGACTAATCTTGCTAACGTGATCCTACATACTATTAAGAGACAATTAGCCTTCCAAGTAGCCAATTTAGAGTTCACTCTATCAACTATATATTGAAAAGTATCTCTTTCTCTTTTATCTCTAGTTAAGGGAAAGCCTAAATATTTGCCAATCTCTGTTGTGATTTTCATTCAATGATATCCATAACTAATCTTCTCATTGTAGTATGAACTCTCGGAGAAAAGAAAATGGATGATGACTTTGTTGTGCTAACCTTTCGCAAGCGGCTAAATAAAATTGATTCCAGCACTGTGTAACATCCTAAGTTTTATCGGGTTTT